>NC_081180.1:219610003-219828203 GCF_029867415.1 Vicia villosa | reverse complement strand
GGCAGCATTTCTTCTGATGCCAGTAAGTATTCATCATTTTCTCTTCAATGCTTCTTCCAAAACCCTAGAAAGTTGCAATTTTTTTGATAAATAAAACAAATTTATAACAGTGTTAATGGTTTTGTTTTGTGTTTGTTGGTTGTGATTGATTTTAGGAATAGGAGTTAAGGAAGCTGTTGAAACCAAAAAAGCACAAGCAGCATTGGTCCATATTCCCAAGCAAACAAAGTCAATAGCCTTCTCTCTATATCTGGCGTACTTCAACTTGTTCCCAAGGTTTTCCTTCTAGCACCATCTTTAGAATGTATACCATATGTTTGTGTTTTTGTGTGTCCTTCTAGCACCATCTTTGTAATGTATACCATATGTTTGTGTTTTTGTGTGTAAAACTGCAAAAGATTTATGTGAGTGAACTTTGTTATGTGTGAACATGTGAGCTAGAATTGCAAGCCATATAAATTTCTTGTTAACAACGAGTCGACTCAGTAATAATACTAACGAGTGTTGTAGCATAGTAAGCCAGTATATGTTAGTTCTCTCGTACGATTTAAATATACTCCCAAATTCAACTAAGCCACTGGTTAATGTTAATAAGTTATTCAGAAATGAATGTATCATTGTAAGAAAGTCGCACGTCAAAATAACTGGCCGAAGTGAGGACAACAGCCACAAATGTACGATTTCTCGTGAGCCGGTGGGGTATCTTAAGATTTTCGAATAAGGGAAAATGTGGGTTCCTTAACTGACTGCCCTGGAGTTGGTGGTATCTCTTGACTGCAGAAGTGTCCCCATCAAACATATTATCATAGATAAATAACCAAAAATAGAAATCAAAATTTAATTACCGATAACTCAATCAGAAAAAATGAAAAGTTGAAGTCTGTATACCTAATCTTCAAGGAAAATGTATGTCCTTCTGCATTATAAGAAGTATTGACTTTAACAATAGGAGTCCCAGCCTGAGAGTACCTGTACATTTGCCGATCAGTCAGAGTATGAAATTAGCATAATAATGCTGGAAAAGAAAACCCAAAATACAAACCACGATAAGGATTTGTACATTCGAACATGATTGTTAATGTTTTCCAATCTTATGTAGCTGTGATTATAATATAGTATTGTTACTCAGAATAAACTTGTTATTATTTGCCCATGAGGTAGAAAACAAGTTTCTATGACATATTAGAAAAAGTGGTGTCTCAGAAAGGTTGTTAAGTTTGAAAACAAATGCACACAAATGCATGGATTCTTACACTTTATCATTTTGACATATCTGATTCCCTTGGCTGACGCTGAAGTTATTGTACGACAGATCTCTATATACATGTCAGAAAACTTGATTCAGAATATGATAATAATACAACAATCAGAGACTTGACGATAGACTCTTTTCCTACCAAGATTATACAACTAGGCTTCCTAAACTAGAAAGAGAATAACTATAGAAAACTCTAAGAAAATTAGAAGAAGAAAAAACTTCTGCAATGCTTATATAAGCCAATGCATACTCATAGTAAGACAACTACTGCACTATACTACATAATAGTGTTGCTTAGTAACTCAATGAGTCGAACTACTTTTAGCTGTCTCAATCTGTCCAAATGAACACCAGAGAAACTTGTTGGAAATTCCATGGGTAAGCAGCACATGAAAAACAGAAATTTGTCATATTTGCCTCATACGGATGGGGCGAATTGAGTCTTATCCCTAAATTATAATATATTTGCAACATAAATAAAGCACATTGTTCAATCGAAGGAATCATACAAGTAGAATTAAAAAATAACTTACACGTATACGTTCGTTTTCCAAGAAGGTATTGGTCCAGTGAGAAGGTTTCCAGTTAAAAATCTGCCCAAAAAGGAATGTCAGGGTATTAGTATGCAAATCTTAATATTTCTTGAAGCGGACATTGAAGGAAATAAGCTAGTCATCTTTAATCACATCCATTCATTTCTTCTTTTATAGATATGTCTCCTTCTACATATAAAAGTGTTTCAATTCTTAGACGCCGACTAAGACCAACGAAATAACAAAAAAACTCCTAAACATATCACTTTGACACTTGTTATCACACTTTGAATCTAAGTAGGATTATTCAGCTATTGCTTCGAAGTGAAAGTTGAAACTAGAGTTATAGGTATAAACTATAAAGTAGCCAACAGAAATGTGATTAAAAATATACGCAAAAAGAAACTATGATGAATTTCTTACATGAAGTTCATAATATCGTTTATGTCAGCGTAGGTACTTGGAATTGTTCCACTTAATTTGTTAAAGCTGAAGTCTCTGAAAGTGATGTCATATTGAAGATAAGTTAAAAAAACTACACAGATAATTTGTCATAAATAAACATTCAAGCAATATAATAAGCTGGAGAGATATAAAAATGCTATCCAATCATTGATTACAAAAACAAAGATACCAAGGTTACATAATAGCTAAACTTACAGAAAAAACTTTAATAGTTAGCTATAATCAAATAAAATGTAGCAAGTAAGCAATTACAAGTATTTTAACGATGCCTTAGTCCCGAGATCAGGTAGTGTTCCATTGATGTTGCAATTCCTTAGAAGCCTGTGAAACAATAAGATAGACAACGATATGTTATGAGTGCCTCTTTTTCTGTTTCTGAAAGAGACAATGTAATCAACTTACAGTTTGCTTAACGATGTCATATTTTTAAGTTGCGGCAAAGGTGCATATTCAGATCCATTTAAATCACTAATTCTCCTGAATATCACAGTTGAACCAAACTAGGTAAACATAATTAAACTGAAATTTCAGAAGTTTCTCAAAATGCTTTATCAGTATATAAAATATCATACATACAAGTCGGTTAAGTTTTTCAATAGTGAAATTTCGGAAGGAATTGGTCCACTTAATCCGCTCCCTTGAATGATTCTGTCAAAAGTAAAGTAACCATTAATAATTTTCTTTTTTGAAGTCAAGCAATGCAAAAAACAACTATATTTGAGGAAAATTAAAAATAAAAAAGGAGATTGCATACATACAGCGTATTGATATTAGTCCAGTTCTGAATAAAATCGGGTATCTTTCCTGAGAATTGGTTGTCCGAAATTTGGCTGCATTAATAAAGAGCATGAAAATATGAAGCATCATAAAAACCATTTTTTTAACTTAGCCACCAATAATCACTAAACGTCACCATAAAAATTTCAAGCTTACAACTCTTGCAATGTAGCGAGCTTGGCCAATGTCACAGGTAGCTCTCCAGAAAAATTGTTAGACGAAAATCGCCTATATATAATTGAAAAACAAAACAGGAAATCATGATTCTAAGCCAAGGAAATCAAAGTGGACTTTAAACACTAGGCTTTCATATTTGGAGGAGAACGGCAACTAAGGAAAATAATAAAGTACTTACAGTGTTCGAATCTGGGGGAGATTCCCAAGCTCAGAAGTAATATTTCCAGACATTTGATTAGCCGTTAACTCCCTATCCATTTCATGTTAAAGTTAAGTTTGATTAAAACTCTTTGAATCAAATACATACATGTTTATGTACTCATGAAATAGATTTTTTAGCCAAGTAGGATATTGAGAAACTCACAACTGAATCAGGGTTGATATATTTGCAATCTCCTTTGGTATTGAACCCGTTAATCGATTTCCAAGGAGATTACTATGATGATTATGAAACATGTTGTCATTAGATTATTTTTTAATGTAATCACTACAAGTCTACAAGAAAATGAATGCAAAGAGTGGGACAAATGAATAAATCAATAAATAGGTAATAAGACCCATATGTAAAGTTTTAGAAGATTCATATAGAACAATCCATGCATGATTAAAAACCAGAAAAGAAAAATAAGAGCCAAATCATACATGTTAAGAAGATTCGTCATGGAGCCCCATTCTTTAGGAATTGTACCGTTCAAGTAATTGCGAGAGAGGTCACTGTAATAGAGGGAGCAAAAGTGGTAGAGAGAGAGTTTGTCATGCAAAATACTATATATAGAAACATGTTGAAGATGTGAAACAAGTTCAATAGTATGGTTAATTTAGATGTGGAAAAGTGTGAGAAACACGTACATAGTTTGAAGGTATTGCAACCTGTTCAGTTCCCGTGGGAGACTGCCTTGAAGATTTTGCCCTTTCAAACTTCTGTATGTTCATTTTTCCATAAAAAAGTTATTAAAAGAAATTAATTTTATGTATCTTAGTCCTAACTCGTGTGTACATACATACTGCATACATACTTGATTGCTACGGTATATGAAAAAATATTCAAATCGACTTAACTAAATTTAGAAGTGGTGATAAAAAAGGGTAACTTTCCATGAAAAAGAGACTTACATTATAGTAACATGACAGAAGTTGTCACTAGGAACAGAGCAGTTACAGGTTACATTGTTTTCTAAGATTTTGGGTATGGGAGGCGTAAACCAGTTAGGTTTGTTGCTGCATGGATCTATGTCGAAGTTCCAATCCTTCTTACCAAGTGATTTACCTATATCTTCAAGAGCTTTCTCTAAATATTCAAATTCAGAAGTTATCAGCTATGTACTGAAAATTTTCTAATCAACGGACACGTCATCAAATATATATGCAGAATCCCCCAGAAAAACACATGGTATTTAAACTAATATGAATTCTTAGATAAAATACACTAAAAAAGAAATATCAGATTGAAGAAATTTCATTATCATTTGGGAGCTATGGTAGAAATACATATCATACTTTCGTCCGGGTGAATGGTAGTAGCTCCAAAAGCTGTTAGAGATATGAGCCATATGGCAATGAGTGAAAGGAAGAAAAATGGAGAGCAAGTGTTCATGTTAATATTAACAAGGAAAACAGAAGTTGAAATAAATCAATAATTTAGAAATAGAGAGTCTGAACATATATAGCTATTAGCATATATCACTATTATTACTTTTGTATTTAAGATATCTAGTCTATAGTCCTATGCCACTTGTATACTAGGTTTCACAGTAGCCACACAAGCTCTTGTATATACTTCAAGGGACATTTGTGTGTTCAACTTGCATCTGAGCATAACAAATATTTGTGCATGTTTTTACTATATAAGTACTTACGTGACACTGTGGTGTCAATTTATTCTTTAAAATTATTGATATGGCAAATGCAAAAGCCATTGATTATATTAGTCCTTTCGAAACAGTTAATCTAATCCCTAAAATTTATTAGGAATAAATAGTTTGATTGAGATTTTTTTTTTAATTTAAGTATCATTTTTAAGACTTTATTATATTCAGACAAAAAAAATAAGATCATCAACAATTGTATAAAGCAAATTGATGAATCAGGCACACACAAACCAAACGCTATAATGACAATTATTTAAGGTCAAAGATGTTTAATAACCATTGATGATTGGCACAATGATGAGTCAAGTGACATATATTTTATAGATTGAGGATGGAAATGACTAGAAAAAGCATATTATAATATGCATGTGTTACTGTTTTTGAATGAAAGTGTCAAAATCAAACATCAAACTAATATGCATGAGTTTTAGAGAAGAACAATGGTAGCGTGAATAAGCTTAGTTTTCTCCATAAGAGAGTATTTGCCCATTCTAACTTTATATATATATATATATATATATATATATATATATATATATATATATATATATATATATATATATATATATATATATATATATATATATATATATATATATATATGTGTGTGTGTGTGTGTACTCCAAGAGTAAATTAAAAGTGTTACTCCAATTCACAACTATTGATTTTGTTTTAATCTTGTGGTCCTAAATTATGCTTAATTGTTGTCATGTGATCAATCTCAAACCGTATCTTCTTAAAAGGGATTAAATCTTAAACTGAATCAAATCTAAAAAACGAAATTCCAAATATCCATGGTTGTCTCATATATGTATTGCATTGTTGTTGGTTTGGTGATAGGTTTGGTAGTGTTACTTTATATTCATTCCCTTTGTGATCTTGCATTAAAACACCGTAAGAAAGCAAGGAATTATCAAGGTCAGAACTTGAAAACAAATGAGTCATTTATTTTTTTTCTTCACACCTGCTACTTATTTGTTTTTATATTCTATGCACTTTTCTTTTTGTTTGTTTTGGTTTTGTGATTTATTTTGGCGTACCAACACTTAAGGTTATTACTTTTTCATGTGGTGCAGACAATAAATGCGGTAGGAGTAACGATTGTAAAGTAGACATTCAATTCATAAAGATTATAAATTGTGTAGCAAGCATGGATAATGGTGAAGATGCTGATGATGTCGGGAGGAACAATGGTAGTTATGTGGATAATGACGAAGGAAAAGAGGATTTGGATGATTACAAAGATATAGGTGAAATCTCAGATGATGATATAAGAGATATGAAATTTGAATCAGAGAAAAAAGCTTGTGAGTTTTATGAAACATATGCAGAATATCATGGGTTTGCTGTAAGAAGAGATGAGATTGACCGTGATTTCAAAAAAAATATTGTTATGCGCCAAATTCCTATTTTGATCATCTCATTATGTGCTTTATAAGTCAACATAGATACGACTAGATTAATTATCTGAAACAATATAAAGATATCATGTTAAAAAATTAATATAGTTAAATAATAAATATATTAATATTAAAAATTTATAATCATTACATCTTGATCAAGCATTCGTGTAGGCTTTAGACATTGTAGAACCTTTATTGTTCCTTCATAGTGTGATCTATCCGAGATGATTACGACAGTTTTACTACAAATAAAAAATATACAATTTATATCCCACTCACAATATTGATTTTTTTTTTACAAAATATCTATATGATGGGAGAAGTATGACTAACCCATCTCTTGAGCAATCAAAAATATAGGATGCAATATCACATTCGTCAGAATTTAGATTCATTGTCTTCATTGGTTTAAATAATAAAGACAACCACTGCATAAAAATATGACAATGAAAATAAATTTTAAAAAGAAAAAGGAGAATAATGATCATATTAAATGAGTAACACAAAAAAAACTACTTACTTTGGGAATAAACGGTCCAACCAATTTACACTTGGAATTAATATAGAACCCTGATGAACTTTTGGTTGCTACAAGAAGTTTGTTACCATCCTTGAGTTTACCTGGTGCTGAAAATTTTTGAAGTCTTTCCGAAACAATACTTTCGCAATCTTTTTTATCCTCTTTTGCTATCTTTTCTTTTTTACTTTGTTTTTCCATGTCAGGGATAGCTGTAGGGATAACTGTATTGAATTTAGGCATCACAACGGATTGTCGCATGTAGTTTGTTATAGTCTCTTTAAATTCGTCAAAAGATTCGATAAAATTACCGAAACCATTTTCCAACTTAGAAATCCTTTTTTTTGTGTCCTGCTCACATATTGACAAATTTTTCAAAATCAATGTATCTTGTGAAATACATGTTAGAATACTAATGAATTACAAGAAGTAATGATAAAAATTAATTACCTCCTCATCGTCTATTTTAGCATATAACAAAGCAGGGTTCCAATCATCAAATTTTTCATCTTTGTCATTCATTGTCTTGTCAGTCATTATTTTGTCATTTGTAACTTCATCACTATTCAATAAATTCAATAAAATACATTACAATCACCATTTATTAATATATGGTAAACAATCACATTCAAATAATTATAAAGTATTTCTATTTTTCGTTTTTTTTTTTTACAATTTCCCATTTTCATATATGAGATCAATTATACCATCGAAATAGAGATGATAAATTTTGTTAGTATATATAATAAGAAAAAGATGAGTACCTATCCAATAATACCAAAGCACTTCCTTGATACAACAACTCTTTGTTTCGGTTTGAGCGTGACGTAATTGATCCGTCATCACCATCTATTCGTTGGCGCTTTGAACTTTTATCTTCAACCATGTCTGAGTAGAAAAAGTACATGCATTATTTTTTGTTGTGTTTCTATACTACAAAAAAAAAGGGTGAAAATAGTATTACCTGTGGAAACAAAAAGTGAGTGAATAGAAGCAAAAGTAATGCTAAAATATGGAGTAGTTATTTATACCTATTTTATGGAGTGAATGGTTGTAAATACTAGAGTGGTGTGAGTGGAGGAGGAAAATAGGAGTGGGGTGGGCCCTAGTTACAATGATGCTTGTTAATGAGAAGTTATATTAAGTAGTATATGAAAATGAGGAGAACGTGTTATTGGATGTGTTATTAAATGGATAGGAAGAAATGGTCTAAATGATAGTGGTTCAATAAAATCCTCAATTAATTCAATTTAATTGAAAATAATTATTCAACATATGCTACAATTCATCATAAAACAAATAATAAAGTAATAGGTGAAAAACATCTACGGGGAACGTTTTTCATGAATTATTGAAATAAAAATTATAAAATAATTAAATTAAATAAAACAAATAATAAATAAAGATATAAAAAAATTGCAAAATAATTTTTAAAAATGACAAAAGCACCCCAAATTTTAGTTCCAAAACTTAGCGCGTGTTTGGTTCTATGGTGAAAAAAATAATATTTTGAGTGAATTAATTATGTAAAATTGATCTTGGATAAAAGTGAGTTAAAGATAAAGTGATTTATATTTGGAGAAATTTTTGCAAAAGTGAGTTGAACAATAATTTTTAGTGTAAAAATCACGTTTGATTAAAAGCTACAAATTCTAGCTTCAAGTATAATCAATTATAAAAAGTATAATCAATTTTGCTCGAGATCAACCAAACATATAATATAATTATTGCATTCTAACCATTTTAAAAATAGAATAATGCTTATAAATATAATTATTTCATTCTAACAATTAAAAAAAAATCTAAAGTTAATAAATTTTATTTATGATTCCAATATTTCAATAAAAGCGAAATAGTTTTACTTTATTACCGATAGAAAAAATGTTAATTAGATCTTAAAAACAATGGCCTTGAGTTCTGCAATGAAGTTTTTGATAATTATTGTGTTATGTACGATTTTGCAACGCACAAGACTACTGTAGGTACTCCTCAGCAAAATGGTCTAGCTGAGAGGTTCAATCGAACAATTCCAAAAAGGATTAGATGAATGTTGGTTAGTGACTAACAACCTTGCACGGGCAACTGCCGGTGACAAACAACCAATGACATGTTCATTGATCTGAAATAGTAAGCTTGGTTCACCATCAGATTCAGAAGTCATCACTAGCACAAGTTCAACATCAGAATCTTCTCTGGCTATGTTTACTTCTTTTAATTTCCTTTCTTTGTTTTACCAACAGTCCTTAGCAAATTGACCAAACCTATTACAGTTGTAACACTGAACATTTTTCTTGTCAAGCTTCTCATTTCCCTTCAGATGTTTCTTCTCATCATAGTTGTAGGCTTCTGACTTCGGAACACCACCATGTATCTTCTTGGCTTCAGACCAAGACTTCTTCTGACTCTTCTTACCAGAAGACGCCTTAAGAAATAGGTGAAAGAATATTATGGAGAAGTGGTGTCGTTTTCTTTACCTCCCCGTTTCACTTGGGAGGACGGCACGCTAAACCCTTCACGCGAAATTTGGAAGGAGAGTGCGCCCGCGGTGGGATGAATTTTATTTCAGTTCTTCCTACGATATCACACGAACTTTCTTATTTGTCCTACGAATAGGAAAGGGAAAAAAAGATCTCAACTAAACCCTAGGAGTTTGCTAAGTGTGGGGATTTACACCTAGACTAGAAATTCTGGAGTCCGGGGGGTCGGTTATACATAGGGAAGTGTTTAAACACCCTACATATCTGTAGTACTCTACAGGAACCTTCTCTGTGTCATTGTGTTTGTGTTTATTGCTAATGATTGGGAAAGTTTCTCCTTTGTATTAGGAGAGAGAATTGAATTGATTTTAAAAGACAGACAGACAGACAAACTGACTATTTTTGGTATTTTATTAGCTCGCTGAGATTCCTTGTGAACCTCATGCCTACATATCCCTAGTGGAAGTCAGAGCTTAATGTAGTTCGGGGAACTAACTAGGGAAATTAATTATTTTTGTGCCTTGCTTGAAGCTCAAGGTTGAAGCTTGGAATTAAATCTCTGTTTACAGTAAGGAGACATGAAATTATCTCTACAGAGAGGTATTTGTACTATTCTACCACAAACATTTAAAGGAGTGACAGAATAAATGAATTCATTTCATTCAAGAGGGGGACCTTACTTGTGTATGTGCAAGTATACCAGTCAAATGCCTCTTCAATGAAAGAAAGATGCTCATCCAAATTAGGGAAAGTTACCACATGTCTGGGTTTTACTGCCAGCTCATGCCTTTCAAAATCCTAAATGGGAGACTTGATTAAAATTGAAATGAAATGTTTGTTTGTTTGAATGTGGTAGAGTAGTAAAAATATCTCTCTATAGAGATGAGCTATGTCTATCTACTGTATAAAAGATTTGTCTTTAGCTGGCTTGTATGAGGTCCAAGCTTGAGGCTTTTGATTGATTAATTGATATTATTGACTCTGGGAGATGACTCCACTGGGGATTAATTACAGGGTATTTTAGCGTTCTGTACAAAGCCCAGAATTGAGGCTGACTCTACTTAGGGAGACTCTATTTATGTGCCTTGTACAAAGCCCAAGGTTGTGGCTGACTGTTGAGGATAATTGAATAAATGACTCTATTTTATGTGCCTTGTACAAAGCCCAAGGTTGTGGCTGACTGTAGCTAGGGAAAAATACTATTTTCTGCCTTGTACAAAGCCCAAGGTTGTGGCGGACTCTTAAATGAATTAAGTATGGATGACTATATGGGGAAAGATCCTAAGTGTTAAGAATCTTTGACACATGAAAGATATGGTTTATCTGCCTTGTACAAAGCCCAAGGTTGTGGCTACTGAGTGATGAAGGACTCACTGGGGGAGACTCTATTATCTGCCTTGTACAATGCCCAAGGTTGAGGCTGACTCTTGACAGGGGAGTTTTATTGTTTGGGTGCCTTGTATGAAGCCCAAGGTTGAGGCTAACTATTTTTGTTGGTTTTGACTCTACTGAGGAGGTTTTATTTATTAAAAGACTGTTTTTTCTTTGGAAGCTAACCCTTTCCAGGGATTTTGACTCAGCTGGTGAATTTGTCTGTTAAAAGACTGACTTTATCATGTTTTTTGGAGGCTGACCCTTTCCAGGGGTTTTTGACTCTTTTGGGGAAATTATCTCCTAAGAGAAATGAATCTTTATTTATTGACATTTTAAAATAATTGACTTTGGAGGCTAACCCTTTCCAGGGGTTTTATTGAAATGAAAATGGATGTTGTGGAAGCTAACCCTTTCCAGGGATTTTGTTAAAATGATTGATTTGGGTAGCACTCCATTAATTATTAAGGGATGAAAGGATTGGCAGAAAGATCATCTAGTGAGACTTCTTGTTTAAAGCCCAAGATGAAGGCTGACTCAATGCTGAGGGTGACCAAACATGGATCCTAGACTCTGCTAAGGAAGATTGATGAAGATAAGGGTGACAGAGACTGTCCATGTCTCTCATTCCAAAAATGTACTCAATGTGAAATTGAGACAAACTTAGCTTGTTTAAAGTCTGGTTTAAATTGGAAGAAACTCACCAGGGTAGGCTAAAAGGTGACTAAAGACCTGTTCCTATGTTTATAAGAAACCTGATGGGTCCTTGTATACAAGCTCAAGAGGAAGCTGGAAATGCTTTTAAGAAGCCTGTGGGTCCTTGTACAAAGCCCAAGAGGAGGCTAATCGAGGGTCATCGAGGGTCCTTGTTATAGCACAAGAGAAAGCTATGTGGTTTTGAACTTATTTTGGCTCTAAGCAAATGGGTAAGAGGTTTCACCGGGAATAATTCCTCTTTGGGTGGATATGTCCTATTATTTGGATTCTAAGGTTTTTGCCAAGATGTTTCACCGGGAATAATTCATCTTGGGGGTTTGAACTACAGATCTCTAATTAGGAAAGAGCCTTCACCGAGAAGACATTCTCAATCCTAGGTCATATTCCTATAATATATATATAGTTTAACTGTCCTAAGGTTTATACTCAAACGCAGTTCTAAACTAATATATGCACAGTTTATATTTGACAGTAATTTAAACAAAGATTGTAAATTGAAAGCTTGTAAAGCCTAACCTGGATGGAGTGGAGGCCATTGAAGAAGTATGTACAGAGCCTCAACAGTATTTTTGTTGTTTTGTTGATAACAGTTGAATATATACAGGATAAACAGTTAATGGTTTTTGAAAACAGAAGAAGTGAAGATGGACAAAGGTCACATAGGTATCTGAAGAGTTTCACCGGGAATAATGCCCTTCAAATACCAGAAGAATGTTTTGAAAACAGAAAGAAGATTTTGAAAATATGGTTTTGAAAACAAGCTAAGAAGAGAAGGTGTTTGGGACTTACACTCTATTAGAGGCCCAGTACTTTACAGTACTGGTTATAAAAACAGTTTGGAAATGATTTGGAATGATACAAGGTCTCGTTGTTTGAAAACCCTAATCTTTTGATTTATTCGGAGATTGGAAACAGCTTTGAAATTTGACAAAAGTCAACTTAATTAAAGTGAAAATAAAGATTTTTACTTAATTAAGACCTAAACAATTAGGGTTTTATCATAAATTTATTTATAAAATGATTAGGTTAAATCAAAATGAATATATATATTTAAAGTATTTAAGAAAACACTTAAAAACATACTATTTTAAACCTAATTAAAATACATGAAATAAATAATATTTTTATGATTTTTTTGATTATTCACAAAATAGATATGTTAAATAAAGAGTGTGTGAAAAATGGAGTGAAAATAAATTAATTTGATAGGTGAATTAATTGTGTGAAGTTTATAAAAAAAAGGGAATGAAAATGGGTGCTAAAAAATTGGTTTGGCCCTAGAGAGGTTCGAACCCACGCCCTTCATGATCACATTTCAAAACTTAACCAACTGAGCTGCGCGCGCAGCTTGTTAACTATATACACTCAATATATTATATTTTCAGATAAGCCAGGAAATTCAAATTTTACGCGCGCCATGTTCATCTTCTTCCTCGAGCTTCAGATTTTCAAATTCCTAACTCTCTGGTTTCTCAACTAAATGGCATGATGTAAACATCAATCTCACTCGTTTTTGGACAAGGAACATGATCATGGGCTCAAAATTCATTTATTCTAAGTGTAACTAACGAATTTCATCATGAACACGAAGAACACATAAACCCTAATTTTAAAATTAAATGATGCACAGGATGAATAAATGAATGATGATAGAGGGTTTTCAATCCTCTGATGATGCTGAACAAGATAGAATCGAGCTTTATCACAAAGAGTGCTTAAACTAAAGAGGTGAGGTTCAGAAACTTACCTCTGAAACTGAAGGTCGTGAGGATGATTGAGAGCACCTGGGCTTGAATGAATGATCTCAATAGCTTCCCTGAGACTCAATGATGCTAACTGGATGTTTATTATAGCCTGAATCCTTCTGAATTGTTATATGGACCTCCCTCGATTCCAGCTTCAAGTGAACATGGAGGTTGTTGAATTTGGAGTAACAGATGAGCTGCAGCCATCTGGTTAGCTCCACTATGACCTGAGGAATGTGTCTGGATGATTGGCTTGGCTTGAAACCTTCTGAATCACTCCATGGACCTCCAACTGCAAATGCTCCAAAGTGAGAGCAACAATGGTGTTCCTCCACTTACAGAAGTGATCCAGGTGCTTGGATCACCTCAAATGACCTCCCTTGAGATGTTAGAATGCTCACTTCCCAAAGATAAGCTCTGGTTTGAAGAAATCGATTCTTCTTGCCAAAGAACTTTGAAAAACAATGAACAAGAGGAGAGAAAGAGAAAGCAAGTAATATGGTTGCTTTGGTGTGTTTTTGAATGAGGAATGCATCTGTATTTATAGGCAAATGGATCAGTATAGCTGCAGAGTAGTGAGCTTCCTTAGTGAAGCAAGTTTGGTTTCTTAGCCATGAAGAAATTTCAAAGAATATCCAAGTGTGATCATTGCATTTTCGAGCCACCTCCCCTATCCATTGATTCTATCTGATCTTAGGGGACAATTCAGATGCAAAGTGAGCTCTAATTGGTTGGTGAGAAGATTCCTTGGGTGATTCATCAATTTGCCATAAATTCTCAAATGTAATCATTACATAATCACATGTTCTTGTTTTAGGAATCTTCTTCAATTATCATGGCATGGTGAAAATGAATGCATGGCATGTTTGCAGATGTATTATGGGTCATGTAGCATATGTATTTGAGGTCATGTGCACAAAACTTCAAAGTTCCAAAATGATGCATGACCTATAATTTCACTTCATGAGGCCAACTTTGAACAAGCATAACTCTTAGCTCAAATTGAATTTTGAGAAGGTTGAACACAATTTGGAAAGCCCTAAACATCTACTTTGAATCATTAGTTTATGTCTTCTTCAGAATCCTTTGGGAAATTTGTGAAAAATGAGGCCAAAGTTGGAAGAAAACTAGGTTAAAACACTTAGAAAAATTTCTAAGTGTTTATGACCTAAACTTCAAAATTTCCAAAACTTCATAAATGGTTGATCTTTTGAAAAAAGTTCCTTTGTAAGATGTTGTTTTATTTTGCAAGATCTACAACTTTCATGTTGGAAGTTTTTTGAGTTGTGTAGGTGAAATTTTGAGTTCTCACTATGCCCTCAAAAACCCTAATTCCCGACTTTTCGCTCCTTGATGAATTTCTTTGAATTTCTTTGGCCAAATGACTTTGACATCCATATATTGATGATATTGATCTTTGAAAGTCATTTTTTGACCAAAAACCTTAAAAGTCAATGATGATTCCACACAGTTGACTTTTTCCTGACAAAGTGAATTTTTGGACTTTTGTGTAGAAACAAGATCTTTTCCTCAAATGAATGATGTAAATGGATTATATTGAGGTAGTAGAGACCCTTGAATCATGTCTGGAGTTTTGGATTCATGCCCTGATCAAAAGTCAACTATCTTGGTGAATTAGGTCAAAAACCCTAATTGTCGACCAGAGGACAATGATGACTGTAGGCTTTGAACTGAGATGTAATGTCCAGTGGATCTTGTCATATGAGTTATTTGAAGATGATTGATGTCTTTGAATGATCCTCTGAGTTTTTTTAGGGTTTCCCAAATGTGATCCCTGATTTCAGTCCTCGATAGGCTCAGAACCCTAGCCTGGTGACCTGAGTAAACCTGTACTCAGATGACTGGATGTCTAATCAATCATAGGTGTAATAATGAGGCTTTTGAGTCTTATGATTGTATTAGAGACTAATCCCTCTATTGATTGATCCTTTGCCTGAGTTTTCTTGTCTTTGAACACCCTCGATTGAATGTCAGGCTGCTCTGGGTACTTGCTTTGACTTGATGAAAATCCTGAAGATATGTCATCTCAGGGGGGTCAAAAATTAGGGTATGACAGGTATAAGGCTGACCAATCTTGTCCCTATCATCAGGGGGCACCAGGTCACAATATTGAGAACTGTTTCCCTTTCAAGATTGACGTCCAACGATTAGTGAAGAGCGGAATGCTATCCTTTGCCGCAGCATAAAGAAGCTTCAGTAAATCTGATAGATCAACACCCCAACGTCATTCAAATCTACGACATTCGTCAGATAAGGGGAAAATCTTGTCAAGATGCACGCTAAACAAGCTGGGTACGGTCATGTACCACCTCACAACTACTTCACATGTGAAATTTGTCCAAGGAATAATCAAGGATGTGCCGTAGTTCAAGCTGCATTACAAGAACAAATGGACTTGGGATGGATTCAACATATCCGAGTCAGAACTGAACATGACATCAACATGGTTCAAGGATGTCCAGGAGAATACAAAATCTACAAAGTTGAAGACCTTGAAGGATCGGTAGTCAGGTTCCACAAAACTTTAAATGGACTTGCCTACTTTGGAACAGATTTCCACGCTTACAGTAGATGCGAAATCTGTCGAAGAAATTCACGAGGATGTTTGCGTGTTCGCAACGACATTCAAAAGCTGATGGATGACAATACCATTACTGTTCTTGCCAACAGAGAAGATGATGAAGTCTTTACCGTATCTCCTCAAATTAATCAAGTTGAACCTATGCAAGTTAAGTATGACAGCAGGAAGACAGCAGTTGCACCACTAGTCATCTACTTACCAGGTCCTGTACCGTATGAGTCCAGCAAGGCTATACCAGACAAGTACAACGCTACATTCATTGAAAATGGTAAGGAAATACTATTACCGTCTGTTGTCAACATTGCTGATGTTAGTCGAGTCACCAGAAGTGGACGAGTCTTCAACAGAACAACAGAAAATGTGGAGAAACCTTCGGAGGAAGTACCACATAGGCAAGACGATCATCCGACCAATGCTGTTCAAGCGAAAGAAAATGATGAGATCTTGAAGTTAATCCAGAGGAGTGAATACAACATTGTAGACCAATTACTACATACTCCGTCTAGGATATTTGTTCTCTCCCTGCTATTGAGTTCTGAAGCTCATAGGGAAGCTCTACAGAAAGTTTTGGAACAAGCTTTTGTAGAACCAAGCGTTACAATAAGCCAATTTAACAACATCGTTGCCAACATCTCTGCGGGAACTAGCCTAAGTTTCTGTGACGAAGATCTTCCTGAAGAAGGGGTGGACCACAATCTTCCACTTCACATCTCAGTTGGCTGCATGGGTGATACACTCACAGGAGTCCTAATAGACAATGGATCCTCTCTCAACGTCATGCCGAAATCAACATTGTCAAGATTATCTTTCGAAGATTACCCTCTAAGAAAAAGTCATGTCATCGTCAAAGCATTTGATGGATCAAGAAAGTCAGTTTTCGGAGAAGTAGATCTTCCCATAACTATTGGACCTCAGACGTTCAAAATCACTTTCCAGGTTATGGATATTCCAGCACAATACAGTTGTTTGCTAGGTCGCCCATGGATTCATGAGGCTGGGGCAATCACTTCAACACTTCATCAGAAACTGAAGTTCATAAGAAATGACAAATTGGTAACCGTATGTGGAGAACGAGCTCTGATCGTCAGCAACCTGTCATCATTCTCCGACATAGAACCAAAAGAAGTTGTTGGAACTAAATTCCAAGCACTTTCCTTGGACAAAGGAAAGGAGAAAGCAGCGTCTATTTCTTCATACAAAGATGCAATCCAAGTTGTAAAGGATGGCACTACCAGTGGTTGGGGACACATTAATATTCCTACCAACAACAAGAACAGAACGGGAATTGGATTCTTTCCGACATCATCAAAAGCTATCCCAGGGATTGAGGTAGTTCTCCCAATTCAAGAAACTTTCTGCAGTGGAGGTTTTCTTCAACCTGTTCAACAAACAGTCAATACCATCGGTACGGAAAACACCGATGAAGAGGAATGGTTATCCTATCTTAACAAAGCAGGATACATCTCCCTACCAGAGTCTGATTCACCTTGCTGTTATCCGACTAAAGGATCTGAAAGTAAGACTCAACCAAGCAGTGATGAAGTTACTAACAGCTTCACCACCAGAAGTCATAGTTCATCAGAAGAAGTTCCTCCTATCCCCGAAGAAACTTGGGATACATTAGGAGAACCAAGCGGAAAATTCGACTACATGGTGAAATACTCCGCTCCTGAAAGTTCAAGAATCTCTCTTGAAGACATTGTTCCAACTGGATGGAACATTGATTATGAGTACCTCTCTCAGCCAAAAGAGATGTATAACCCTTGCTATTCATCATCAGCATCTGGTAAAGTCATCATTGAGGATTATATCCCCAAGTCACCTTCCGAGGCTACGGATCTAGAGTTCACATATCTAGTCAATGCCATCTTGGGAGAAGAGCAAGACCAAAATACAGAAGAGGATGATCTCGAAAGTGTCTCCGACAACGAGTCTCTCCATTCAGAAGATTGGAAGTTTCCTCAAAAGAAAGTTCGACATACTCCACTTGGAAATAGGTATGCTCACACCGCTCAGTCTGCTGAAGTAGAAGAAGACCGTCTGAGTGTTGCAAAGACAGTGGTTGGTAAATCAAGACCTACCACAGGCCAGCTTAAGCCTAAGGTTCCAGATTACTTAGTGCACAATGGGGTTCGCCACTACTGGACAGCTGTTGAAGTTTCAACTGTTGTTCGCACTCCTAAGTAGGAACTTTCACCGTTATTTTGTCCTCTCACCATAGCCCAGGGTGAAGAGATGTTTCATAGGGCTTTGCATTTTACTATTTCTTAGGAAAATATCCCTCTTTGCTTCGCCCAAAGCAATAGAGTTTTGTTTTATAGGGTCTTTGTTTCAAGAAATGACTGTCCATAAATAAAAATGTCATTCTGTTCCTTCGTTTAGTTTTCCCTTTTCTTTTTTTTTCGGAAATTGGTAATCCTAAAAAACACCCTTAAAAAAAAAAAAAACATCAAAAATTATTAACTGCATACACCGAGTCTTCCCTCGTTGTCTAAATAAAATTTATCACACATATGCAGATTAATCATAAAATACCCCGTTGAAACGTATGACCGTATGACTTCTCCAAGCTTTGAGTTTCCTGTATTCGAGGCAGAGGACGAAGAAGACGAAGAAATATCAAAGGAAATTTCACGATTACTTCAACAAAAGGAAGAGGCCATTCAGCCATACAATGAGCCTCTAGAGATCATTAACCTTGGTTCCGATGGAAACAGAAAAGAGGTTAAGATTGGAGCTTCGCTCAGTTCAGAGATCAAAGAGAGTTTGATACAGCTGCTCAAAGAATTCTCAGATGTCTTCGCTTGGTCTTATCAAGATATGCCAGGGTTGGATACCAGTATAGTGGAGCATCACTTGCCATTAAAAGCAGAATGCCCTCCGGTCAAGCAAAAATTAAGAAGAACTCATCCGGAGATGGCCATGAAAATCAAAGAGGAAGTTCAAAAGCAGATCAACGCAGGTTTCCTCGTCACTTCAGAATACCCTCAGTGGTTAGCTAACATTGTTCCCGTTCCTAAGAAAGACGGAAAAGTCCGCATGTGCGTCGACTACAGAGATTTGAACAAAGCTAGCCCTAAGGATGATTTTCCTTTACCACATATTGATATGTTGGTAGACAGTACAGCAAAATCCAAAGTCTTCTCATTCATGGACGGATTTTCAGGATACAACCAAATCAAAATGGCACCTGAAGACATGGAAAAAACAGCTTTCATCACCCCCTGGGGCACGTTCTGCTATCGAGTTATGCCTTTTGGACTAAAGAACGCAGGGGCAACTTATCAAAGGGCCATGACTACGCTTTTCCACGACATGATGCATAAGGAAGTGGAAGTCTATGTGGACGACATGATCGCCAAATCAGAAAATGAAGAAGATCACATACAGAATCTGACAAAGTTATTTCAACGCTTACGGAAGTTTCAGCTTCGCCTGAATCCCAACAAGTGCACCTTTGGTGTCTACTCAGGAAAACTCCTTGGTTTCATTGTCAGTAAACGAGGAATTGAAGTAGATCCAGACAAAGTCAAGGCAATTCAAGAAATGCCTTCGCCCAGAACCGAGAAACAAGTTAGAGGATTTCTCGGACGTCTGAATTACATCTCGAGATTCATATATCTCATGACTGCAACTTGCGCTCCTATTTTCAAACTTCAACGGAAAAATCAAAGTTGCGTCTGGACAGACGATTGTCAGAAAGCGTTCGACAGCATTAAGGAATATCTGCTCGAACCACCCATCTTGTCTCCTCCAGTGGAAGGAAGACCTTTGATAATGTACTTAACCGTCTTAGAAGACTCCATGGGTTGTGTCCTTGGACAGCAAGACGAGACAAAGAGAAAAGAGCATGCCATCTACTACCTGAGCAAGAAATTCACTGACTGTGAATCCCGCTACTCCATGCTCGAGAAGACGTGTTGTGCTTTGGCCTGGGCTGCCAAGCGTCTCCGCCAGTACATGATTCGACATACTACTTGTTTGATCTCTCATATGGATCCAATCAAGTACATCTTTGAGAAGCCTGCTTTAACCGGGAGAATTGCCCGTTGGCAGATGTTGTTATCAGAATATGACATTGAGTATCACGCACAGAAAGCCGTGAAAGGAAGCATTCTAGCTGAGCACCTGGCTCACCACCCACTCAATGGTCATGAATCAACCAGTTTCGACTTTCCGGACGAGGACGTCATGTACCTCAAGATGAGAGATTACGATGAGCCACTACCAGACGAAGGACTTGAGATAGGATCCCAGTGGGGCTTAATCTTTGACGGAGCTGTCAATGCTTATGGACAAGGAATTGGGGCAATCATTGTTACACCTCAGGGTACCCATATTCCATTTACCGCCAGATTAACTTTCAAATGCACAAACAATGAGGCCGAATATGAAGCTTGCATCATGGGGCTCGAAGAAGCCGTGGATCTAAGAATCAAACACTTGGATGTGTACGGAGATTCTGCTTTGGTCATCAATCAAATCAAAGGAGAATGGGAAACACGCCAACCAGGGCTAATTCCTTACAAAGACTACGCGAGAAGATTATTACCATTCTTCGACAGGGTAGATTTTCATCACATTCCTCGTGAAGAAAACAATTTGGCTGATGCATTAGCCACACTCTCTTCCATGATTAGGATAAATCATTGGAATGACATTCCTCGGATCGATGTTATGCGCCTGGATAGGCCCGCTCATGTGTTCACAGTAGAAGCAATCATCGACGACAAACCGTGGTATCACGACATCAAGAACTTTCTTCAAAAGCAAGAGTACCCTCTTGGGGCATCAAAGAAAGATAGAAAGACTTTGAGAAAGTTAGCTTGTAGATTCTTCCTGAATGAAGATGTTCTGTACAAGAGAAACTTCGACATGGTTCTGCTCAGATGCGTTGACAGAAAAGAAGCAGAAGTACTCATGAGAGAAATACATGAAGGTTCCTTTGGTACTCACACCAATGGACATACCATGACAAGGAAAATACTGAGAGCAGGATATTATTGGCTGACAATGGAGTCAGATTGCTACCAGTACGCAAAGAGGTGTTACAAATGCCAGATCTACGCCGATAGAGTTCATGTGCCACCATCTCTGCTCAACATACTCTCTTCCCCTTGGCCTTTCTCCATGTGGGGAATCGACATGATTGGAATGATCGAACCAAAAGCGTCCAACGGAAATCGCTTCATCTTGGTAGCTATAGACTATTTCACCAAATGGGTTGAAGCAGCTTCATATGCAAACGTTACAAGACAAGTTGTCGTCAGGTTTATCAAGAATCATATCATCTGTCGCTATGGCATTCCTAGCAAGATAATCACTGACAATGGGTCAAATTTGAATAACAAAATGATGAAGGAGCTTTGTGAAGAATTCAAGATCGAACATCACAACTCATCTCCTTACAGGCCAAAGATGAATGGAGCTGTAGAAGCAGCTAACAAAAACATCAAGAAAATCATTCAGAAGATGGTCATCACTTACAAGGATTGGCATGAAATGCTCCCGTATGCTCTTCACGGTTACCGTACATCAGTACGTAATTCGACTGGAGCAACTCCTTTCTCCCTTGTATATGGCATGGAGGCAGTCCTACCTATAGAGGTTGAGATTCCATCAATGAGAGTTTTGATGGAAGCAAAATTAACAGAAGCCGAGTGGTGTCAAAGCAGATTCGATGAATTGAACTTAATCGAAGAAAAGCGCATGACAGCTTTATGCCACGGACAACTATATCAACAAAGAATGAAGAAAGCTTTCGACAAAAAGGTTCGACCTTGCACAATCAAAGAAGGCGACCTGGTACTAAAAAAGATTCAATCTTTTCTCACAGATTCGAGAGGGAAATGGACTCCCAATTATGACGGCCCCTACGTGGTCAAGAGAGCTTTCTCAGGAGGAGCCTTAATACTCACGACTATGGATGGAGAAGAATTCACCCGTCCTGTGAACGTCGACGCAGTCAAGAAATACTTCGCCTAAATAAACAAAAGAACAGCCCGCTAAGTTGAAAACTCGCAAAGAGCGACTTAGGCAAAAAAGAGCGTCTCGGTGAATCGAAAACCCGAAAGGGCGATTCAGGCAAAAATTAGAGACATAAAAAATAAATAATCAATCCCGGTAAACTTAAAACCCGAAAGGGGTAGTGTACGCAAAAGTTAGGGATATATGGCAAGTAACTGTGTTCAGGACAAACTTGATCATTCAAAATCCACAGCGGAGTGTTCATCAGCAGTAGGTCATCTTCTACAAAGCACGAATACAGCGCAACTCGGAGTGGAAAGGAAAGATAACGGTTGTCACGTTTCATCGTAGCCCTTTTCCCGAAAATTACCAATTTCCAACTTTGTAAATACTCCATGGAATCAAGCATTTGGCTGATTACCATTCCATATATAATAATTTGAGCCTTGTGCTTTTCCTTTGCAATCTAGTCTTATTCAGTTTCTTGGAATGCATTTTAAGTTTAAACAGTCAATTTCTTGAAACAAATGTTTTCATAAAATAAAAATGAATTTCCTTGCAAAAATAAAGGTGAAATTTCTTTCTGAGGTTTACAAACAATAGGAAGAATGCAAACAGTTGCTCCGAGAACGGTTGAGACTCCGGGAACCAGGATTTCCCCATGAGGTCGCTTTGCGAACATCTCCCGATGACGGATCTTTACTTCAATTCATATTACTCACTTCGGACAGCGGACAACTGATAACCAGGTATTCCCAACAGAGTTCGAACTACAAGAAGAGGACATCTTCTGATCAACAAGAATTCAAGGATTTTACATCTGCAACAATTCTATTCACATTCACTTTACATTTTATCATTGTCATAACATTCATGCATACATTACATCATAACTGCATAGTCAAGTCAGGCTTTGATCCTGTGAATGCCTAAGTCATTAAGGCATGAACTCAAGTTTCCCCTGCAAGTTCCGGAGAAACTTTTTCCTTCGAAACGACAGTTCATACACAAGGATCTCACCAAGCAAGTCAACAGATGGTAGTCTCCCTCAAAGAGATAGTTTGTTCACTTTTGGAATTCCTCAGCCGAGAATCTCCTGCAGAGCGACATTCGACAGCCTTCTTCAGATAGGATAGTCTGCTTCACATTTTGGAACTCCCTATAGGTTTGGTATTCCCCCAGCAGGGTCAAGTGATGCCACTTCTTGTCAAAGAAAATAATTCAGAATCTCCCGGCGGATCGACAAATGATTCCCCAGCGGAGTCAGTGAATGGTAGTCTTTATCCAGGAAGATAGTTCACGATCCCCAGCGGAGTCAGCGAATGATAGTCTTCGTCCATAAGATAGTTCAGATTCCCCAACAAAGTCAGCAAATGGCAGTCTCTTTCAGCAAAAGACAGTTTGCTCACTTTCTTTCATGACAGGGTCGACAAATGACAGTCTCTCCCAGTAGAAGACAGTTTGCTCCCCTAGCAATTGGCAAATGGCAGCCTTTCCCCAAGGAAAGACAGTTTGTCTGTTAAATACTTAAGAGATCGACAAATGGCAATTTCTTCGAACAGTTTGTCTGTTTCTGGGATGTTTAACTCCCCACAGAGTCGATGAATGGCAGTTTTCCTCTTAGGAAAACAGTTCGTTGATTCCCCAGGCATCAGTTGACGAATGGCAGTTTTCACCCCGAAAACAGTTCGTCCGCCTTCAAACAAAGTCATTAGCCCCTCAAAAGATCATGAGGCCGTATGACATTCTTTCAAAGACATCAAGTCAAAAGGGAAGATGGTGAAGTTTCTTTATTTACCGTCAAATGGTATCTTACCTCCAAGTGCTGGTAAGAAGTTTGATGAGGAAACAAACCCTTAAAGTTTCTTTATTTACCGTCAAATGGTATCTTACCTCCAAGTGCTGGTAAGAAGTTTGATGAGGAAACAACCCTTGAAGTTTCTTTATTTACCGTCAAATGGTATCTTACCTCCAAGTGCTGGTAAGAAGTTTGATGAGGAAACAACCCTTGAAGTTTCTTTATTTACCGTCAAATGGTATCTTACCTCCAAGTGCTGGTAAGAAGTTTGATGAGGAAACAGACCTTTGGAGATTTTCTCTTTATCTGAGATATTGTCCAAACACAACGGAGACCAGTTTCGAGATTTGGACATCCGGAACGAGAGGAGAATCCACATCAAGTATTTCTACAGGAGTTTGTCTCCTCATCCCCCGCCAAGTGCGACAACGGGATCAAATCATGCAAGGATTTTATCAATTACAACATCTCAGGAGCGCCCAAAATTCGGGCATTCTTTGATATTTAAGTCTCTTTTACGCAGGAGAGATCGAGATCTCAATCTCTCTCCCTCCAGATAAAAGAAACTTAAATAGGGGCATGTGTCATACCCTAATTTTTGACCCCCCTGAGATGGCATATCTTCAGGATTTTCCATCAGGTCAAGACAAGTTCCCAGAGCAGTTACTTCTCCATCTGGTATCTAATCGAGGATGCTCAAAGACAATAAAGCTCAGGAAAAGGATCAATCAATACAAGGATTAGTCCCTAATACAATCATGGGGCTCAAGGACTTCATTTTTCTCATCTATGATTGATTAGACATCCAGTCATCTGAGTACAGGTTTACTCAGGTCACCAGACTAGGGTTTTGAGCCTATCAAGGACTGAAATCAGGGATCACATTTGGGAAGCCCTAAAAAACCTCAGGGGATCATTCAAAGACATCAATCATCTTCAAATATCTCATATTACAAGATCCACTGGACATCACACTTCAACTCAAAATCTACAGTCATTATTTTCACATGGTCGACAAATTAGGGTTTTGACCTAATTCACCAAGATAGTGGACTTTTAATCAGGGCATGAATCCAAAACTCAAGACATGATTCAAAAATCTCTACTACCTCAATATAATCCATTTACATCATTCATTTGAGGAGAAGATCTTGTTTCTACACAAAAGCCCAAAAATTCACTTTGTCAGGGAAAAGTCAACTGTGAAGGATCATCATTGACTTTTAAGGTTTTTGGTCAAACCATGACTTTCAAGGATCAATATCATCAATATATGGATATTAAAGTCACTTGACCAAAGAAATTCAAAGAAATTCATCAAGGAGCAAAAGTCGGGAATTAGGGTTTTTTAAGGCATGATGAGAACTCAAAATTTCACCTACACAACTCAAAAAACTTCCAACATGAAAGTTGTAGATCTTGCAAAATAAAACAACATCTTACAAGGGAACTTTTTTCAAAAGATCAACCATTTATGAAGTTTTGGAAATTTTGAAGTTTAGGTCATAAACACTTAGAAATTTTTCTAAGTGTTTTAACCTAGTTTTCATCCAACTTTGGGCTCATTTTTCACAAATTTCCCAAATGATTCTGAAGAAGACATAAACTAATGATTTGAATTAGATGTTTAGGGCTTTCCAAATTGTGTTCAACCTTCTCCAAATTCAATTTGAGCTAGGAGTTATGCTTGTTCAAAGTTGGCCTCATGAAGTGAAATTATAGGTCATGGACACTTTTGGACTTTGCAAATTTTGTGCAAATAACCTCTCTTATGGATGCTACACGACCCATAACACATCTGAAAACATGCCATGCATTCATTTTCACCATGCCATGATAATTGAGGAAGATTCCTAAAACAAGAACATGTGATTATGTAATGATTACATTTAGGAATTTATGGCAAATTGATGAATCACCCAAGGAATCTTCTCACCAACCAATTAGAGCTCACTTTGTATCTGAAATGTTCCCTAAGATCAGATAGAATCAAAGGATAGGGAGCTGGCTCGAAAATGCAATGATCACACTTGGATATTCTTTGAAATTTCTTCATGGCTAAGAAACCAAACTTGCTTCACTAAGCAAGCTCACTCTCTCAATCAAGACTGAACCATTTACCTATAAATAGGGGAGCATACTTCAGTAGAAAAACACACCAAAGCAACCATATTCCTTGCTTTCTCTTTCTCTTCTCATGTTCATTGTTTTTCAAAGTTCTTTGGCAAGAAGAATCGATTTCTTCAAACCAGAGCTCATCTTTGGGAAGTGAACATTCTAACATCTCAAGGGAGGTCATTTGAGGTGATCCAAGCACCTGGATCACTTCTGTAAGTGGAGGAACACCATTGTTGCTCTCACTTTGGAGCATTTGCAGTTGGAGGTCCATGGAGTAATTCAGGAGGTTCTGAGCCAAGCCAATCATCCAGGCACACTCCTCAGGTCATAGTGAAGCTAACCAGATGGCTGCAGCTCATCTGTAACTCCAAATTCAACAAACTCCATGTTCACTTGAAGCTGAAATCGAGGGAGGTCCATAGAGCAATTCAGGAGGATTCAAGCTCCAATAAGCATTCAGTTAGCATCACTGAGTCTCAGGGAAGCTATTGAGATCATTCATTCAAGCCCAGGTGCTCTCAATCATCCTCACGACCTCCATTTTCAGAGGTAAGTTTCTGAACCTCACTTCTCTAATTTAAGTACTCTTTGTGAAATAGCTCGATTCTATCTTGTTCAGCATCATCAGAGGATTGAAAACCCTCTATCATCATTCATTTATCTTTCAGTATAGTCATTTAATTTGATTTTGAAATTTTAGGGTTCTTCACGATTTCTGGTAAATTAGTTAGATGTAGTTAATATAAATACGTGTTAGTTACATATTTAGAATCGTGAGTAAATTTAGAGCAAGTTTGGTCTTTACATCTTTGCAAATGGTTGAGAAATGAGCAAGTTCATAAATTTGAAATCTGAGAGCTTGAGGTTGAAGACGAAGATGGTGGTGGCGCGCAATTTTCAAACTCAGGTCTAAGTTTATTTTATTTTGATTGATACCTGTTTCATTAACGACTAAAACGTGATAGCCCAGTGGTAAAGAGTGTTTGTGTGTTGCGCGTGCCCAAGGTCTGGGGTTCGAATCCCCCTCGCCCCAGACCTTTTGATTTTATTTCTTTTTTTCACTTCTATGCATTTGAGTAATATATGAATTGCAATGGAACCATGCATATGACACCAAGCGCGCGTTGGCTCAGTGGTGTTGTTTTGGGCTGGTAATACAAAGGGCGTGGGTTCAAACCTGGTTGGTGACAAAACCATATTTTTTACCACTTTTCCCATTTAATTTCTTCACAACTTTAACCAATTATTTAACCTATCAAATTAATTTATTTTCACTTCATTTTTCACACACTTGTCATTTAATATATCTATTTTGCGAATAATTAAAAAAATCATAAAAATATTATTTATTTCATATATTTTTATTAGGTTTAAAATAGTATGTTTTAAGTGTTTTCTTAAATACTTTAAATATATATATTCACTTTGTTTTAACCTAATCATTTTATAAATAAAGTTTATGATGAAACCCTAATTGTTTAGGTCTTAATTAGGCATAGATCTTCATCTTTACCTTAATTAAGTTGACTTTTGTCAATTTTCAAAACTGTTTTCAATCTCCGTTTAAATCAAATGATTAAGGTTTTCAAACAACAAAACCTTGTATCATCCCAAATCATTTTCAAATTGCTTTTACACCAGTACTGTAAAGTACTGGGCCTCTAATAGAGTGTAAGTCCCAAAAACCTTCTCTTCTTAGCTTGTTTTCAAAACTGTATTTTCAAAATCTTCTTTCTGTTTTCAAAACATTCTTCTGGTATTTGAAGGGCATTATTCCCGGTGAAACTCTTCAGATACCTATGTGACCTTTGTCCATCTTCACTTCTTCTGTTTTCAAAAACCATTAACTGTTTATCATATATATATTCAACTGTTATCAACAAAACAACAAAAATACTGTTGAGGCTCTGTACATACTTCTTCAATGGCCTCCACTCCATCCAGGTTAGGCTTTACAAGCTTTCAATTTACAGTCTTTGTTTAAATTACTGTCAAATATAAACTGTGCATATATTAGTTTAGAACTACGTTTGAGTGTAAACCTTAGGACAGTTAAACTATATATATATTATAGGAATATGACCTAGGATTGAGAATGTCTTCCCGGTGAAGGCTCTTTCCTAATTAGAGATCTGTAGTTCAAACCCCCAAGATGAATTATTCCCGGTGAAACATCTTGGCAAAAACCATAGAATCCAAAAATATAGGACACATCCACCCAAAGAGGAATTATTCCCGGTGAAACCTCTTACCCATTTGCTTAGAGCCAAAATAAGTTCAAAACTACATAGCTTTCTCTTGTGCTATAACAAGGACCCTCGACTAGCCTCCTCTTGGGCTTTGTACAAGGACCCACAGGCTTCTTAAAAGCATTTCCAGCTTCCTCTTGAGTTGTATACAAGGACCCATCAGGTTTCTTATAAACATAGGAACAGGTCTTTAGTCACCTTTTAGCCTACCCTGGTGAGTTTCTTCCAATTTAAACCAGACTTTAAACAAGCTAAGTTTGTCTCAATTTCACATTGAGTACACCTTTTGGAATGAGAGACATGGACAGTCTCTGTCACCCTTTATCCTCATCAATCTTCCTTAGCAGAGTCTAGGATCTATGTTTATTTTCTCCTCAGCATGTGTCAGCCTTCATCTTGGGCTTTAAACAAGAAGTCTCACTAGATAATCTTTCTGCCATTCTTTCATTACAAATTCCCTGGAAAGGGTTAGCTTCCACACACATCCATTTCAATCAACAAATTCCCTGGAAAGGGTTAGCTTCCACACACATCCATTTCAATCAACAAATTCCCTGGAAAGGGTTAGCCTCCAACATCATTCTTTCATTTCAACAATATCAGTCTTTCAAAACCAAATATTCATTCTCTTAGGAGATAATTTCCCCAAAAGAGTCAAAACCCCTGGAAAGGGGCAGCCTCCAAAAACATGATAAAGTCAGTCTTTTAACAGACAAATTCACCAGCTGAGTCAAAATCCCTGGAAAGGGTTAGCTTCCAAAGAAAAACAGTCTTTCAATAAATAAAATCTCCTCAGTAGAGTCAAAACCAACAAAAATAGTCAGCCTCAACCTTGGGCTTCATACAAGGCACCAAACAATAAAACTCCCCTGTCAAGAGTCAGCCTCAACCTTGGGCATTGTACAAGGCAGATAATAGAGTCTCCCCAGTGAGTTATTCATCTTTCAGTAGCCACAACCTTGGGCTTTGTACAAGGCAGATAAATCATATTTTCATGTGTCAAAGATTCCTGACACCCAGGATCTTTTCCCCATAGAGTCATCCATACTCAATTTAAAAAAAGAGTCCGCCACAACCTTGGGCTTTGTACAAGGCAGAAAATAATGTTTTCCTTAGCTAGAGCCAGCCACAACCTTGGGCTTTGTACAAGGCACATAAAATAGAGTCATTCATTCAATTATCCTCAACAGTTAGCCACAACCTTGGGCTTTGTACAAGGCACACAAATAGAGTCTCCCTAAGTAGAGTCAGCCTCAATTCTGGGCTTCGTACAGAACACTAAAATACCCTGTAATTAATCCTCAATGGAGTCATCTCCCAGAGTCAATAATATTAATAAAATCAATCAAAAAGCCTCAAGCTTGGGCCTCATACAAGCCAGCTAAATTCAAATCTTTTATACAGTAGATAGACATAGCTTATCTCTATAGAGAGATATTTTTACTACTCTACCACATTCAAACCAAACAAACATTTCAATTTCAATTTCAATCAAAGTCTCCCATTTAGGACTCTGAAAGACATGCTCTGGCACATCCCCAGACTTGTACACTTTCCCTAATTTGGACGAGCATCTTTCTTTCATTTAAGAGGCATCCGACTGGCATACTTGCACACACAAGTAAGGTCCCCCTCTTGAATGAAATGAATCCAGTTATTCTGTCACTCTTTTAAATGTTTGTGGTAGAATAGTACTAATATCTCTCTATAAAGATGATTTCATGTCTCTTTACTGTAAACAGAGATTTAATTCCAAGCTTCAACCTTGAGCTTCAAGCAAGGCACCAAAAACATTTAATTTCCCTAGTTAGTTCCCCGAACTACATTAAGCTCTGACTTCCACTAGGGATATGTAGGCATGAGGTTCACAAGGAATCTCAGCGAGCTAATAAAATACCAAAAATAGTCAGTCTGTCTATCTGTCTGTCTTTCTTTAATCAATTCAACTCTCTCTCCTAACACAAAGGAGAAACTTTCCCAATCATTAGCAGCAAACACAATCACAATGACACAGAGAAGGTTCCTGTAGAGTACTACAGATATGTAGGGTGTTTAAACACTTCCCTATGTATAACCGACCCCCCGGACTCCAGAATTTCTAGTCTAGGTGAAATCCCCACACTTAGCAAACTCCTAGGGTTTAGTTGAGATCTTTTTTCCCCTTTCCTACTCGTAGGACAAATAAGAAAGTTCGTGTGATATCGTAGGAAGAACTGAAATAAAATTCATCCCACCACGGGCGCATTCTCCTTCCAAATTTCGCGTGAAGGGTTTAGCGTGCCGTCCTCCCAAGTGAAACGGGGAGGTAAAAGAAAACGACACCACAGAATGTCCATAGAATTGTGAGAACCAAGAGGTGTCAATCTAAGCAAAGGTACTCTCATTCCTATAGCATTAGCAATCATAGTGACAAATCCGCCGAACCTAATAGGTGAAACTTCGTCTTGCGTGATGCGCTCGAAGTTTGTTAGCATGAATGCGATGGCATTGACCGGACGATTCTGAGAGGAGCAGAACTTGATGAATAACTCTTCTCTAGAAACTTCAGTGACATTATCGGGTTTACCAAAGATGTAGTGAGCAATGATCTTATGGAAGTATCTGAAAGCGGGGTTATGGATGTTCTCAGATTGGAATTCGTTCTCTTCAGGGTTGTCATTTCCAGTGATCTTGCCCGAATATCGTTCCAACTCCCAATACGCAAGGCTGTCTTCAGCTACTTGGGTGTATGCATCTGATCCATGAGGTAGCTCTAACATTTCAGCAAAATCTCGGATGCAAAAGTTAAATTCCATACCAAAGAGTTTAAAGAGAATGACTCCTTTTCTCAGTCCTTGTCCACAGTTAGGAAGATAGGTCAGGGAGCTCAAGAATTCCAGAGTGAGCTTCCGGTAGGTACTAAACTTGCGGAACAGGTGAGAACCAGTCCAACCAATTTGGTTTAGCAGGTGTAGAACGCTTTCTTCGATACCAAGTCTTACCATAGTCGGTTGGTGAGGGTAGCAAGTCAAATCCATTTGTCTTTCAGCCAGCTTATCAAATCTTGCTTTTTGTCCTCTACCACAGAACACAACTTTCATATTATCGACTTCTTGCATCTTAGTTAGTAGTTAAGAAAAACCTAGAAGTTGAAAATATTAAGATTAAGTTAGAACTAGGCTAGTGTTGATTTAAAAGGAAGAAAAATAAAAATAAAAATAATGTAAAAATGTAACAAATTATAATAATAAATATAATTATAAAAAGGGAATATTTTCTCGAATTAAGATAGCAGTTATAATTATAGTAGTTATTATAAAATGTAGGAAAAATGTAAAAATGATTAAAATTAAAATAATTAAAAATAGAATAGATTATTTAAATGAAAATAAAAGGGTAAAAATAAAAATAAAAATAAAATAAAAGAATAAGTAAATGTGGGTTGTCTCCCACCAAGCGCTTTGTTTTATGTCGTAAGCTCGACGATTTTAAAAATAGAAAACTATTTTTTCGAATGAGCGGGCAGCTCGTCAAGTTTAAAAAGTTCGATGTTTTCATCGTGTTCGAGATGATGGTAATACTTAAGACGTTGCCCATTTACGACAAAAGGTTTGACGGTTTCTCCTTTGATTTCAATCGCTCCGCTCGGAAATATGTTAGTTATTTCGAAAGGGCTAGACCATCTAGATCGTAACTTCCCAGGAAATAATTTTAGTCTAGAATTAAACAAAAGTACTTTATCGCCTATGCTAAAATTTTTCCTAGATATACGCTTGTCGTGCCATTTTTTCGTTCTCTCTTTATAGATTTTGGCGTTTTCATAAGCGTCTTGTCTAAGTTCTTCTAATTCGTTTGTGTCTAGAAGTCGTTTCTCACCAGCGGCCGTGTAGTTTAGGTTTAAGTTCTTAATGGTCCAATAGGCTTTATGTTCTAACTCTACCGGGAGGTGGCATGATTTTCCATAAACGAGTTTGAATGGGGTAGTTCCTATTGGAGTTTTGAAAGCTGTTCTATAAGCCCATAAAGCTTCATTTAGCTTGGTTGACCAATCTTTTCTAGATATAGCAACAGTTTTCTCCAATATTTGTTTTATTTCGCGGTTAGATACTTCTACTTGTCCGCTTGTTTGTGGATGGTATGGTGTAGCTATTCGATGATTTACTCCATATTTTCGAAGGAGTTTCTCAAGTATTCTTGAAATGAAATGGGAACCACCATCGCTAATTACCAGTCTAGGCACACCGAACCTAGGAAAGATGACGTTTTTGAAGAGTTTGATAACTACTCGTGTATCGTTTGTACGAGAAGCGATAGCTTCTATCCATTTTGAAACGTAACCGACGGCTACGAGTATATATTGATTTCCAAACAATGACGGAAACGGACCCATAAAGTCTATTCCCCAGACGTCAAATATTTCTACTTCCAGAATGCCCTTTTGAGGCATTTCATCGCGTCTCGAAATGTTTCTGGTTCGTTGGCATCTATCACAGTTTAGTACAGCAAAATAAACATCTTTCCACAGGTTGGGCCAGAAGAGTCCAGATTGAAGGATTTTGGCGCAGGTTCTAGATGTGCCATGGTGTCCTCCACACGGTGCAGAATGGCAGTGTGTTATTATACTTCCTATTTCTTCCTCGGGTACACAACGTCTAAAGATTCCATCGGGGCCTCTTTTGAACAGGAGTGGATCGTCCCAATAGTAATGTTTTAGGTCATAGAAGAATTTCTTCTTCCGTTGGTAACTTAGATCAGGAGGAAGCACACCAGCAGCTAGGTAGTTTACGACATCTGCATACCAAGGTGTGTTAGAGCGGGCTAAAGCTATTTCTGCTAATTTGTTGGTTTCAGCGTTTGGATGGTATGGTTCGAATTCATTGGCTTCTAACTGAGCGATGAGTCTTTCAAAAGGGAAATCATCGTCAATTGGCACTTGTTCGGGTTTCAGATTTTCCAATCGAGAGAGGTGATCTGCTACGACATTTTCAGTTCCCTTTTTATCTTTAATTTCCAAGTCGAACTCTTGTAATAACAGGATCCATCTCAACAATCTCGGTTTGGCGTCTTTCTTGGTTAGGAGGTACCTAATGGCAGCATGGTCAGTGTATATGATTATTTTGGCTCCTACCAGGTAAGAACGGAACTTGTCTAATGCGAATACGACAGCTAATAATTCTTTTTCTCTCGTGGCATAATTCATTTGAGCTTCGTCTAGGGTTCTACTCGCATTGTATATGACATGTAGTTTCTTATCTTTTCTTTGCCCTAGAACGGCTCCTACAGCATAATCACTTGCGTCACACATTATTTCGAAAGGCTCATTCTAGTCGGGAGGTTGCATAATTGGCGCAGAGATTAATGCTCGTTTAAGCGTATGAAATGCTTCAGTGCATTTATCGGTAAAAATAAATTCGGTGTCTTTGATTAGTAATTCAGTTAAGGGTTTGGTTATTTTAGAGAAATCCTTAATGAAGCGTCGGTAAAAACCAGCGTGTCCTAGAAAACTTCTTATTTCTCTAACAGTTTTGGGAGGTTGAAGGTTTTCGATAATTTTGATTTTGGCTTTATCTACTTCAATCCCTCTATCAGATACGATGTGTCCAAGTACAATTCCTTGTCGAACCATGAAATGGCACTTTTCCCAATTAAGGACTAGGTTTACGCTTACGCATCGTTTAAGTACCAATTCAAGGTTCTCTAAACATGTTTCAAAACTTCCTCCACAGACAGAGAAGTCGTCCATAAAGACCTCCATTATTCCATCAAGGAAGTCGGCAAATATTGCCATCATGCATCTTTGGAAGGTCGCGGGTGCATTGCAAAGCCCAAAAGGCATTCGTCTATAAGCGAATGTACCATAAGGACAGGTAAATGTGGTCTTCTCTTGGTCGTCAGGGTGGATAGGAATTTGGAAAAATCCGGAGTATCCATCCAGATAACAGAAATGTGAGTGTTTAGCTAGGCGTTCAAGCATTTGATCTATGAAAGGTAAAGGGAAATGGTCTTTTCGGGTAGCTTTGTTTAGCTTCCTATAGTCAATGCACATTCTCCATCCAGTTTGGGTACGTTGCGCTACAGATTCGCCTTTTGCGTTAGTGATTACAGTAACTCCTCCTTTCTTTGGTACAACATGAACAGGGCTAACCCATTTACTAACGGATATAGGGTATATTATTCCGGCTTCTAGCAGTTTTTGGATTTCCTTTTTAACCACATCGCTCATAATAGGATTTATTCGCCTTTGATGTTCTCTAGAGGTTTTACAATCGTCTTCGAGCATAATGCGGTGCATACAGAGGGAAGGACTTATTCCTTTCAAATCTGATATGTTATATCCTAAAGCGGTTGGGTATTTTCTCAGGACAGTAAGTAATTTTACAGTCTCGGTTTGTCCTAAGTCAGCGTTAACTATAGCTAGTCGGTTACGTTCTTCGTCTAGGAATTCGTATCTAAGATCGGTAGGCAGTGTTTTCAGTTCTATAGCAGGTTTCTTCGGTCCAGGTATAGGATCAGGAGTTAAGGCTAAACATTCACTCAGATGGTTATCTTGATATTCCCCACGCCAGTTGTCATCTTCAAAGATTGGCGGTATAGGAATTTTTAGGATCTCGGTTTCCTTATTTGGTTCGGATTTTATTTCATTAACACACTCGTCGATTATGTCGGCAGAGCAGCATGTGTCAATTATAGTGGGTGCTTTTAGGAATTGGGAAAGTATAAATTCTATTTTCTCTTCTCCTACTTCGAAAGTAAGCTTTCCTCGCTTGACATCTATGATTGCACCAGCGGTTGCTAAGAATGGTCTTCCTAATATGATCGGGATGTTAGAATCTTCTTGGATATCCATAATGATGAAATCAGTCGAGATGTAGAATTGACCTACACGAACAGGGATATTTTCTAACATTCCTACAGGGTATTTGACTGAACGGTCAGCTAATTGAAGAGACATTCTCGTTGCTTTAAGCTCACCCAGATTTAGTTTCTTACAGGTTGAAAGAGGCATCAAACTAACACTGGCTCCTAAATCGCACAGGGCTTTCTCTATGATGGTTTTTCCTATTACACAGGGTATAGAGAAACTACCAGGATCTTTCAGTTTTGGAGGCATGTTATTTTGGATGATAGCGCTACATTCAGCGGTAAGCGTTACAGTTTCGTTATCCTCGAGTTTCTTTTTGTTTGATAGGATTTCTTTTAGGAATTTAGCGTATGAAGGCATTTCAGTTATGGCTTCTGTGAACGGTATGGTTATGTTTAATTGTTTCAGAAGTTCTACAAATCTTTTAAATTGCGCTTCGGTTTTTGATTTAGCTAATCTCTGAGGGTAAGGAATTGGTGGCTTATAAGGTGGTGGTGGAACGTAAGGTTTCTGTTTTTCAGGTTCCACTTCGTTGTTGCTCTCATTTGCCTTAGCAGTTTGATCATCGGTTGATGTCTTTTGGGGTTTCCTTTATCTCTTGTTGTGACATGGGTGCGTTTTGACTTCTAGGATCAATGGGTCCATCGTAATTCGTTCTACTTCGTAGTGTTATCGCGTTCGCATGTCCTTTGGGATTAGGTTGTGGTTGAGCAGGAAACGTGCCAGCAGGGGCGGCAGTAGGTGCTTGTTGTTGAGCTACTTGTGAGATTTGAGTTTCTAACATTTTGTTATGCGTAGCTAAGGCATCTACTTTGTTCGATAGTTGTTTTAGTTGCTCGCTATTGTGGATGTTTTGATTTAGGAAGTCCTTATTGGTTTGTTGTTGGGAAGCTATAAAGTTCTCCATCATGATTTCTAGGTTTGACTTCCTAGGGGTGTTTTGAGCAGCTACAGGCGCTTTTTGGTAGCCAGGTGGCACAACAGGTGCTTGTCCAGGCGCGTACAACGCGTTGTTGTTTTATAAGAAAAGTTCGGGTGGTTTTTCCATCCAGGGTTGTACGTGTTAGAATAAGGGTTTCCTTGAGCATAGTTTACTTGATCAGATGGGACTCCAGTCAAGAGTTGACATTCGGCAACTGCGTGTCCAGTCAACCCACAAATCTCGCAGTTAGGTGTTACAGCAGCAGCGGTGGCTGAAGGAGTGATGGTTAAGTTCTCGATCTTTTGAGTTAAAGCGTCTACTTTAGCGTTAACGCGGTCTATACCACTTATTTCGTACATTCCTCCTTTGGTTTGGGCTTTCTCTAGAGCGGCTCGTTCTCCACCCCATTGGTAATGGTTTTGTGCCATGTTCTCTATGAGGTTGTATGCTTCATCATGGGGTTTGTCCATTAATGCTCCGCCAGCAGCGGCATCTATAGTCATTTTAGTGTTATATAAGAGACCACCATAGAAAGTATGGATGATCAGCCATGGTTCGAGTCCATGATGAGGGCATAGTCTAAGCATGTCCTTGTAACATTCCCAAGCTTCGAAGAGTGATTCATTATCTTGCGAGCTCGACGTTTGACATTAATGAAACATTCGATCTCGTTAATTCGTTGTATTAAATCTCCTCCTTGTGAACGAGTATTTGGCATACAATCGTTCAGAAAGAAAGGAAAGAATTTCCCTAGTCTCTACGGTGTAACAGTGAGTTACGATATCGACTTAAATAGTCCCCGGCAACGGCGCCATAAACTTGATCGCGACTTTACGTGTCTATTAATCTGATGACTGCAAGTGCACAGTCGTGTCGTGTAGTTTTAAAAAATATCGAATCCACAGGGACTATGAATCGATCTACCGTTATCTAAGGTTACTATGTAAAGCTAGGGCTACTAATATTTTGATTGTTCCTAAGGGAAAGTGATTGTGAGAAATAAAGAATATAATAAAAGACAGATATCAGCATGTATTTCGTTTAACTTAAGGTGATCCGAAGGTCCATTGGCTTTTGCATAATTCGATTAAAAATCTTTACTAATTCAATTGGTTAAAAATCCTCGTCTCAAACTTTCGCTCTGTTGATTTAGATTACTATCCTAATCCTAATGTACGCTTTTGCCATCCCATTAGATTTTAGAAAAGCTTTTTGGAAACAACGTAATTAATAAAATGCCTGTTTTATGAAGTTGTTATCTATTTAAATCTCCTAATCTCAAACTTTCACTCTGTTGACTCGGAACATGCTAATATCCCTAACGTACGCTTTCGCCATCCCGCTCGGGTGTAAAAACAATTTTTGAAAATAAATAAGTTCTAATTAGTTTTAATACGCTTTCGCCATCCTTAAAACTAATGTCCTATGTCTACTATCCAGTTAAAGATCTCAAACTTTCGCTCTATTGATTTTAACCTTTGACCGTCTTAAGATCTCAAACTTTCGCTCTATTGTTCTTAAGACTTACTCATTAAATTAGACATACAAACCAAAAACAGGTGATAATTAACAAAACATAATTAGGCCAATTTATTTCGGATCCCTACGGTTAACTTACTTTACATACCGATACCTTAGTAATTTAGCCAGACATATTAATACAGTTAAGCATGCATGAATTAATTTGGCTTATAATAAAAGGCATGTTAATTGGCATATAATATATCATGCAAATAAATATATGAATAAAGGCAGTAAATATTAAACCTGAATTAAATAAATTGAAACTGAATCTTCGAGTACTGAACTTCCACCACAGGTTGGCTGGATCGTTCTTCGGAATTTAAACGGACGGAAAATAAAACAAGGAAAATAAAAGGCGATAAATCTAACGTAAGGCTAGATTTATAAAAGGTTCGCAACAATTTCCGGTGTAGAAATCGTTGTGAGAAAATAACTGTTTGAATTAAAGGAAAGCAGAAAATATAATGCACGGTACAATTTCGGCAGCACTTCGTTAGCAGGAAATCGGACAGGTTGAAGTGAAGTATCTGCCTCTATTTATAGGCGAGGCTTTGCAGTTGGATTGCGTGAAAAGAGGAGCTCCAGCAGACTTGGACTTGGAGACGTGCGTCTCCGATTCTTGGGGAAGCCTCATTGAAGACTTGAGACGTGCGTCTCAAGTGGAGAGAATGTAGGGGGCTGGAGACGTGCGTCTCCCTTTTGCTGACGTGGCCAATGAGACGTGGAGACGTGCGTCTCCAGTTGCTTGTGTGGTTTGGGCCACGCACATTTGATCTTCATTGGGCTGGTTCGTCTCCTTTGGGCCTTTGGGTCTTCTTTAGCATATTTGGGCCTTATTTGCACTCCCATTTTACTTCAGCACCCATTTTTCATCTTTTAGGCATAAATAGTGGTCGTTTTAGCTCCATTTCTTCTCTTTTTCACAAATAGTCATAATAAGAGCGTAAAACCTGAAACAAAGCAAAGACTCGCGTAATATCATAATAAATCAATATAATAAACGGAAAATGCTATAAATATCTATGGATTTCAGGCTAAATATACGCTATAAAATCGTGTTATCACATACACATAGACACATAGAAGGTTCCCGTAGAGTACTATGGATATGTAGGGTGCTTAAAACCTTCCCTATGTATAACCAACCTCTCGGACTCCAGAATTTCTAGTCTAGGTGAATCCCCACACTTAGCAAACTCCTAGGGTTTATTTGAGATCTTTTTCCCCTTCCTCTTCGTTGGATAATTAAAAAGTTCGTGTGCTATCGTAGGAACAACTGAAATAAAATTCATCCCACAAGGGCGCTTCTCTCCTTCCAAATTTTGCGTGAAGGGTTTAGCGTGTCGTCCCCCCAAGTGAAACGGGGAGGTAAAAAAAACGACACCACAGAAAAATGGCGACTCTGCTGGGGACAAGTAATAACCTTGGTTTTCATCCAAACCAATGGTCGACCTGTGCTAGTCCAACCCCAATAAGGAATAAAGGATTCCAAATTCCCCCTCAAACAAGAGAGGTCCTGCGTAACCTCTGTGTCATTTCATCTGTTTGTTGAATTTATACTTATTTATTTTTATATGTTCCGAATCAGGAAAGGGCTTGATTCCCCCTTGTGGTGAGAAATCCTATACGCGGATTTGAGTGCAACATAAGATAGGATGGAGGATGTCTTCTTGGTGAAACCCTCTAATCTTGGTTCCCAAATATACTCTTGGGATTTTCCTGGCTGGTTGTGAGTAACTGCGCCAATGCATTCCGAGACCGATTTGTACTAGGAGGACCTAGAAACACATTAACCCCACTTAAAGCCTCTTAGGACGTAGAGCGGTGATTACGAAAGTAATCGTCACGCAGATACTACACTCAGAGAAAACTCTCTTGGAGATACCAGTCAACGTATATTTCGAGGAGAAGTATGGAAAACTTCTGCCTCTTCTCAATACCAACATTGTGGATGGGATCCTTCCCACTTTGGTACAGTTTTACGATCCAACGTATCACTACTTCACATTTCCAGATTATCAACTCATGCCTATGTTGGAGGAGTACTCTCGTCTGGTTGGAATACTCGTGCACGTGCAAGATCCGTACTCCGGTTTGGAAAAGAATCTTGACGACATCATCATTGTTGCAACTACTCCCTTAAACGTAGTCGACGTCAGAACTCATATGGTGGGTAAAGGAGGAATCCAAGGATTGCCCTCCAAGTTCCTGTTGGATCAAGCTTGGTACTTCGCCAGTGTTGCACCCCAAAATTTGTCCTCTTTCTCTGTGCTATAAGTTATGGATGGCGTTTATTTCGTCATTCGAAAATCGAAGAAAAATAATAAAGAGTTTCTTGTACAAGGCGCCTGCAATTGTTAATGCAACCGTGATTCATTGGATTTCAGGTCGAGATGTTCTTATGTGCCTCAATTCTTAACTTCTTCAAGAATTCCTCAAAACATTATTGTTGTGGTGGGTTGAAATACAAGTGCAATGACATGGGAGTTTGACTTGTTCAATCATCTTGATCAATACGATTTTTGGTCGCATCATATACTTGGTACTTCAAATACAAGTTAACGTGGTTTGGGGAATTGAGTCAGGAGTTCATTAAGAATGCAAGACAATTGGACTTGAATTTAATTCGGGCGTTTTCATAACTTCGCATTTTGTTCAAGATTGTATAAAGTTTTAAACTTGCAAGATTATCGAGTTGTTCATAAGGGTTGTTACAAGGCTTACAATAGCATGTTCAGTATTTCAAACAAATATTATTCATCATGATTAGTTCAATTCCAAATGTTCAAGAGTCCTCACTGTCATACCCCAATTTTTGACCCTAAGATCACACATCATTTGCATATCAATCATCAATCAAGAAGTTTTAACTTAGAGCTCTACTTGTAATGTTGTGCTCAATTCATCTGCAAGGGAATCATCGAGCACCCATGTTTAGTCTTGTATATATTGTTTTACTAACCAAAATACCAAAAATATTGCCTTGTGCTTTTGTGTGTTTGTGTTTTGTAGGTACCAAGTCAAAACATCCATCAAAAGGAGCATTTTTCAAAATTTTCACTATGCAAATCGATTTACATAAGGTGTAAATCAATTTACACAACTGTTTCTGCACCAGATTTGCTTCTGCCATCAGTGCAAATCGATTTGCATAAGACAGCAATCGATTTGCATAACTGTTTTTGCCCCAGATTTTGCCTTTTTCAGCTATGTAAATAGATTTGCATAAGGTGTAAATCGATTGCACCAATGCGAATTTGGAAAAATGAAGGCAAATTTCAGCTTTTGAAAGTGTTGACATCATTTGCAAGCATGGGAAGCATGACTTAGCTCTTGTATTTGATTATCTACATCATTTAATCACAGACCCTCATGTGATTGCATCAAGACCATTGGATTTCATTTTTGGCTCCAAAACCATTTCCCAAGCCTAATTCTATTTTCCAATCCTAACTCCAAGCCACAAAATCTCCCAAGCCTAAGTGCTATAAATTGAGGCATTCCCCTCCTCATTTTTCAAGCTTTGTTAGCCAAAAAACTTATTGCAAATTCATTTCTTGAAGCTTTGACAGCCAGGAAAACTCTTGCTCTTTCTCTCCTCACCTCTTCCAAACCCCTCACTCAAAGCTCTCATTTCTTCCACAAAATTAGTGAGTTACATCTTGAACCTCACTAATTTAGAGCTAAACCTCAACATAAACACTACTTTTTCTTCATCAATTGTGAGAGATCAAGGCTTGTGGTTGTGTGTTCTTGAAGAAGATTCAAAGTTTGTGAAGATTTGGTAAAATTCTAGATCCTTTCCATGATCCAAGATGTGATCCATTGTTGTTTATGCCTGATGCACCTGTGGTGCTACATTGATGAGATTTGCTTGCTTACTTGATACATTTTCGTGCACAAATTGATCCAAGATCACAAGGTGTTTGGTTTTATGTTTAAACAAGTTTTCTTCTCTTTATTTGCTGTTTTTTTGAAAACTGTGTTGTGCAAATCGATTTACATCTGGTGCAAATCGATTTACACAACTGAAAAACTGTGCAGATTTGAAAACAGAGTTATGCAAATCGATTTACACTCTGTGCAAATCGATTTACATCTGGACAGAATGCTTGTTTTTGTGGTTTTTGACTTGTTTTTGGTTCTAACTCATCTTCTACTCCATTCTTTTGATATTTTCTTTGAATCACAAGTTAGAGGCCTAATTTCTCTCTAATTTCAATGGACTTAGGGCGTCGATAGGATGAGAATCCAAATCTGCAATATTAAGTGATTGAAATTATGGATGAAAGGAGATTTTAATGTGGTTCCATCTTTTACTTCTCTTTATTTTGATCGATGAAAGTCTTAATACCTTGAGAATTCTTATGGATTCTTGGTAAAGACTAGATCACTCACCATTTTTCTTTTCGTGCGGTATTGCTTTCGGAGAGTGATCTACATATCGCTTCTCTCGCATGCATTAGCACATAAAGTTTTGACCGGCCTCGTTGTAGGGTGATTTCTACATAAATCACTTGACGATCTACTTAACATAGCGCAATATTTCGTGTCCCGAATAAAAAAAGATCAAATATGGAAGAGAATTGTATGCGGTTGATTTAAGACTTATGGAAATTTATCGTGTAGTCGCTATGATTTTATCAAGCTTCTGATAAGTTTCCATTGACTTTAAATCCGAGAACATCCTTCACTCACCATCGATCTTCATTACTAACTTTGATAACATACTTGACAAGTTTCAAGATGGTTATCTTTAACATCTAACAATTGACTTTAATTTCCTCACTTTATTATATTGCTCTTTATATTTCCCGCTTTATCGCTTTATTTTATCATTTCATCATGTTTACATTCCGCTATTTTTCCTTTGTCCATTTGGACGTTTATATTCCGCTATTTTCTCTTTGTCCATTTGGACATATGTTTATGTTTCCGCCATTTTCTTTTGTCCACTTGGACCATACTTTACTTTTATACTAAAACACTAATAAATAACAAAAATCTAAAAAACACTTAAGGCTCTCTTTTGGACTATTGGTTACTATCCCTAGCATTTTGGAGATTCGGACTTATGGACTTAGTACCTCTGGACTCTTATGATATTGTTACTCTGCTGTTATTCTGTCTGTCTGGCATTGGATTGTTGTCTATTTGTATGTGCAGGTATTTCCTTGAAAGCCCTTGATGGTTAATTCCAAGGCATTGATATAAGGATTTTACCTGAAAACAGCCGTTACTCTGCCCGATTTTCGTCAGAATTTTAATGTGCTTAATGCAAAGTGGTGCTAAAGATAATAAGTTCATCTGGATCCCCAAGTGATAATGTTGGTTTATTATTGATATTCCAAAGGATGGGAAATCTACCTTGACTCACAATGTCAAGTGTTGGCTTCTTATTTCGGTTAGACCGTTTCTTTCCTTAGCTTTTATTTTACGCAATAGGATAGCCTCTTCATCTCCTCCCATTCTTAAATTTTCAAAATCTCCTCCCTTTTTCCAAAATATTCTTATGTTTGCAAACCTTTTCAAAACCTTTCTTTTAAAATATCTTTTGCCCATTAGTGGCCCCTTTTTCAAAAGTTTAGACACTGTCAATTGTCGAAATGAGTGGTTATACCCCACGATTTTGAAATTGATTGATATAATGAGATCTTTTCCGCGTGAGAGAGCTAGTGGCATAATCGTTGATTTTATCCGAGTTGGAGCCCTTCTTTCATTTGCGATGCAAAGAACTCATTTGTTCCCATGCTCAAAATCAATGGCTGAGTATTTCTCTCCGACGACGATAAAGTGTTTATTCGTTTTTTTTAAAATGTTTTCCCTTTAAGCGGAACTACATTAGCTCTGACTTCTCCATTGCACCGAGGAGGTATGTAGGCCCAAGGCTTAACGTCTTGCCGAGCTTATTTTAAAAATAAAACAAACCCATTTTTTAGCACACACACGACACAGATTTTCAAAAAGGTTCCTGTGGAGTACCACAGATATGAGGGGTGCTTTAAACCTTCCCCTTGTATAATCAACACCCGAACCTGAGATCTCTTTCTTGTTTTAAAACAAAACTTTGGGTTTTTCGTTCTTTTCCCTTTTCCTTTGAAAAAATAAAGCGCGGTGGCGATTTCAAACGAAATATTGATTCGAGTCAATCCCATGGCTTCAATATCAGATTTTCCCCGCTACAGAAAAATGGCGACTTCACTGGGGAACCAGTTTTAAGTGTGTTAAGCCTATTTTTGTTTATCTGTGTGCTTTATTTGTATATATTATTGTGTGCTTTGTTTGTTTATCTTCTTTTTTCTTTTTGGTGCTCGACGGTTCCTCTGTGATGAGATAAAGTTCTAACCCGGACTTTTGTGAGTAACTTGAGATAGGAGGTGGTAAGACCAATAGTCGCATGTCAGGAGCAATCCTTACCATGAGCGTCATATGGTGGAACCCCAATCAGTGGAGGCCTCATGGAAGGTAGTAGATGTTGTTACGAACCATCGTAAGAACGCTATTACTTTCAATAGTGAGTGTCCGTAGAAGCTGAATGGCCTAGAACCTTTTAACCCATCTAAGCCTTTTTAGGCATATTATTGGCGCCCATAAGCAATTGTGCGTGCCGGTAATATCCGATAGAAGATTGAAAACTCTGGGGACCTTTGTAGAACCCGATTGGCAGGTACAAAATTCCTTAGATCATACCTTTTGGGATGGTTGGACCCATGGCTCCATGCTCGTGACGTAGAACCTTTGAACTATGATCTTATGTGACCTTGCGTACTCTTGGTTGTCGTTGATGCATAAACCATGCATTCATGCATCCATGAAAACTCTTTTTCTTTTGATTTTCAAGGAACTTAGAGGTCTTTCCTTGTAAACATCATAAGTTTCATCAAACTCAATGGATCTTGGGTGTTGATGGGGTGAAAATTCTAATCCACCAAAATGGATGATTGATTTTGATGATAACTTAATCAAAGCTTTAGTCCAATGTTTGAGTGTTTACAAGTTAATATCTTAAGTTCCTTGAAACTCAAAAATTAAAATAAAATAAAAAAAAACAAATTACTGCATTGCATGCATCATTCTACATTTGGTCCTGCTTTCTAAAGAAATTCTCCAGAGCCTTATTTCCTTTCTCCTGGTATCATCAGTACAACACTCTTGCTAAGAAGAAATGGAAAGCATCAAACAAGAGATTCTTGAGCTCCGTGAAGAGGTGGTTACTTTGAAGGCTGGTATGGAGCATCTGACTGCTCTGGTTGAGGCTTTAGTTGCTGCCCAAGTCAATCCTTCTATGAAGGAAGAAAGGATGGCAAAGTTCGTTCTTGAAACTCTGAACTCATCCTTTCCTAAGGGGATAGTAGTCCATACACCTACTGACTCCCGTGGAGAGGTGGATATGAATGCGCTTCTAGAAAATGATGTCCGAAAGGAGTGTTTGCTTGAAGAAGGTAACTCAGTTGGTAGTGTGAAGAAGTTTGGTAATGACTTTTCAAAGAAGAGAATCAGGGGAGGAAACAATCATCATCAACATCAGCATGTTTCCTATGTCATTCCTGTATCCAATTCAGTTCATGCAATTCCAGATTATCAGCAAAGTACTCGTCAACGAGCTCCTCCACTGAATGAGCAAAATCAATCTCGAAAGCCTAATTTTGATCCTATCCCTATGACCTACACAGAATTGTTCCCTGCTCTAATTCATAAGAATTTGGTTCAGACAAGGTCACCACCTCCAATTCCAGAGAAGATTCCATGGTGGTACAATGTTGATGTTACTTGCGCTTTTCATCAGGATGCTCCCGGACACAGTTTAGAAGATTGTTGGGCTCTAAAGGTTGAAGTTCAAAGATTGACTCGTGCTGGTATTTTGGCTTTCCGAGACATTGGCCCTAATGTTCAAAACAATCCCTTGCCAAAGCATGAATGAAGATCTATTAGTGGCAGCCATGAAGTTTGAAAGATGTTTCCTTCAGCACAAACCCAGATAGAAAGAGCCTTCTCAATTTTTTTTAGTATTCTTACTGTTTGTTCATTTGTAATATTTCTTGTTTTTCAATGCATTGTTTGCATGTAGAAACTTGTTTATTTTTGAATGTTAATGCTAATGCAATGATAATGTTTGTCTTGAAGTAATCCATTCGTTTCACTCATGTTTATTTGTTTTTATGCATTATGATACCAATTACTTTTGCCAAACTCTTGCTTATGCAAAGATTGGAAGGAGGATGATGATCTGAAAACGCAAAATTTCAGGTTGTATGCTTTTGAATAAGACCCTGCTGATGATGTACAGGCATTGTTTCAAATTTCCAAACACCGGAGATATAAGGAAGATAATCCCTTGTTAACCCCTTTTGAGCCTTGAAGTAGGAGTTTCTTTTCTAAACGAAAAACCCTAATTTTTAACCTGGGGCAGGGTAGTGTTCAGTTGATTTGACCAAGTGTTCAGATTTCAAAAAGGATTGTGCATCCAAGGGTCGAATACGTCATATCGACATCAAAGGATGGATCATGGGAAACCATAATGGTTATTCCCCGTGCATCAAAAGGCTGGAAAATGTGAAACCACAATGGTTATCGTTCATCCGCCAAAGAATGAGGCAGTCACAACCCTCTCAACAAGTCAAGACAAAGTCAATGTTACACGATTTGTTCAAATCAAAGGAATAAAAAGGGAAGAAAAAAGAAAGAAGAAAAAAGCTCGCTAAGTCAAAAACTTGAAAATAAATGACTTAGGCAAAAGTTAGAGCATCCCGCTGGACGACCAATTCAAAAGAATCAGTCCAGGCAAAAGTTAGGGAAAATATATAAAAAAAAAGAGAGTGAAAAGTGAAAAGAAAGGACTACAAAGTAAAAGTCCTCAAAAATGAACAAATATGTGTGAATACAAAAACGAAGACAAAAGGGTGACTGCTACTCCAAGAAAGCTTCATTAGGTCCTTAATGGCACAAAACTTTTGAGAGATGAATACTCATGTTGAGTTGACTGAACATAGGACTGGAGAACATCACGAAGTTGGGGTGGGCTAAATAAACTTTGAGCCTAAAAATCTTTTTTTCTGAAAACCGTGAACCAGGCCACGTTACAACCCTCAAAAGTCCTAATTGAAGCAGGGTTTATTTCGAAAGCATACTTAAACAAGAAAGCGTTCCTGACTCCTATCGGTTATGCAGAAAACTTGTGTTGGTATCATATGCATAAAAAACAAAAAAAATATCAATGTCATTCCTTAACCAGTGTTTCATTCACAAGGTTTTGCGGAATCTTTTTAATAAAACATCAAGACTTACATAATTGTTGCATTTTCATTATCATTCTCAGAATAAACATTTTTCTGCTTGTAAACATTTGTTTGACATCTAGGAAGTTTACATCTGATCATCAGTAGAAAACTAAAACATTGTCAGTGTCATACCCTAATTTTTGACCCCCCTGAGATGACATATCTTCAGGATTTTTCATCAGGTCAAGACAAGTACCCAGAGCAGTCATTTCTCCATCTTGTACCTAATCGAGGATGCTCAAAGACAAGAAAGCTCAGGCAAAGGATCAATCAATACAAAGACTAGTCTCTAATACAATCATGGGGCTCAAAAACTTCACTTTTCTCATCTATGATTGATTAGACATTCAGTCATATGAGTACAGGTTTACTCAGGTCACCAGACTAGGGTTTTGAGCCTATCAAGGACTGAAATCAGGGATCACATTTGGGAAACCCTAAAAAACCTCAGAGGGTCATTCAAAGACATCAATCATCTTCAAATAACTCATATTACAAGATCTACTGGACATCACACTTCAATTCAAAGTCTACAGTCATTACTTTCACATGGTCGACAAATTAGGGTTTTGACCTAATTCACCAAGATAGTTGACTTCTGATCGGGGCATGAATCCAAAACTCAAGACATGATTCAAGGATCTCTACTACCTCCATATAATCCATTTACATCATTCATTTGAGGATAAGATCTTGTTTCTACACAAAAGTCCAAAATTTCACTTTGTCAGGCAAAAGTCAACTGTGAAGGATCATCATTGACTTTTAAGGTTTTTGGTCAAAAAATGACTTTCAAAGATCAATATCATCAATATATGGATGTCAAAGTCATTTGGCCAAAGAAATTCAAAGAAATTCATCAAGGAGCGAAAAGTCGGGAATTAGGGTTTTTGAGGGCATGGTGAGATCTCAAAATTTCACCTACACAACTCAAAAAACTTCCAACATGAAAGTTGTAGATCTTGCAAAATAAAACAACATCTTACAAAGGAACTTTTTTCAAAAGATCAACCATTTATGAAGTTTTGGAAATTTTGAAGTTTAGGTCATAAACACTTAGAAATTTTTCTAAGTGTTTTAACCTAGTTTTCATCCAACTTTGGGCTCATTTTTCACAAATTTCCCAAAGGATTCTGAAGAAGACATAAACTAATGATTTAAAGTAGATTTTTAGGGCTTTCCAAATTGTGTTCAACCTTCTCAAAATTCAATTTGAGCTAAGAGTTATGCTTGTTCAAAGTTGGCCTCATGAAGTGAAATTATAGGTCATGCATCATTTTGGAACTTTGAAGTTTTGTGCACATGACCTCAAATACATATGCTACATGACCCATAATACATCTGCAAACATGCCATGCATTCATTTTCACCATGCCATAAGAATTGAAGAAGATTCTAAAAACAAGAACATGTGATTATGTAATGATTACATTTGTGAATTTATGGCAAATTGATGAATCACCCAAGGAATCTTCTCACCAACCAATTAGAGCTCATTTCTGGCTCAGAATTGTCCCCTAAGATCAAGCAAAATCGAGGGCTAGGGGATTGATCAAATGGAATCAAAATTCTCATCATTGCATAAGAGATATTTGCAAACTTCCTTCATGGCTAAGAAACCAAATCAACTTCACTAAGGAAGCTCACTCCTCTGCAGCTATACTGATCCATTTGCCTATAAATATAGATGCATTCCTCATTCAAAAACACACCAAAGCAACCATATTACTTGCTTTCTCTTTCTCTTCTCTTGTTCATTGTTTTTCAAAGTTCTTTGGCAAGAAGAATCGATTTCTTCAAACCAGAGCTTATCTTTGGAAAGTGAGCATTCTAACATCTCAAGGGAGGTCATTTGAGGTGATCCAAGCACCTGGATCACTTTTGTAAGTGGAGGAACACCATTGTTGCTCTCACTTTGGAGCATCTGCAGTTGGAGGTCCATGGAGTGATTCAGAAGGTTTCAAGCCAAGCCAATCATCCAGACACACTCCTCAGGTCATAGTGGAGCTAACCAGATGGCTGCAGCTCATCTGTAACTCCAAATTCAACAACCTCCATGTTCACTTGAAGCTGAAATCGAGGGAGGTCCATAGAGCAATTCAGAAGGACTCAGGCTATAATAAACATCCAGTTAGCATCATTGAGTCTCAGGGAAGCTATTGAGATCATTCATTCAAGCCCAGGTGCTCTCAATCATCCTCACGACCTTCAGTTTCAGAGGCAAGTTTCTGAACCTCACCTCTTTAATTTAAGCACTCTTTGTGGTAAAGCTCGATTCTATCTTGTTCAGCATCATCAGAGGATTGAAAACCCTCTATCATCATTCATTTATTCATCTTGTGCATCATTTAATTTTAAAATTAGGGTTTATGTGTTCTTCGTGTTCATACTGAAATTTGTTAGTTACACTTAAAATAAATGAATTCTGAACCCATGGCCATATTCCTCGTCCAAAAACAAGCAAAATTGATGTTTACATCATACCATTTGGTTGAGAAAACAAAGAGTTAGAAATTTGAATTCTCACGAGCTCAAGGAAGAAGATGACCATGGTGGCGCGCAAATTTGAATCTCCTGGGTCTTTTTAAAATATAATTAATTCGTTGCGTATGTTATACAAACTGAGCGCGTAGCTCAGTTGGTCAGGTTTTGGTATGTTGGTTACAAGGGCGTGGGTTCAAGCCCTCTAGGTGACAAAACCATATTTTTTACCACTTTTCCCATTTAATTTCTTCACAACTTTAACAAATTATTTAACCTACCAAATTAATTTATTTTCACTTCATTTTTCACACACTCTTTATTTAACATATCTATTTTGTGAATAATCAAAAAAATCATAAAAATATTATTTATTTCATGTATTTTAATTAGGTTTAAAATAGTATGTTTTTAAGTGTTTTCTTAAATACTTTAAATATATATATTCACTTTGATTTAACCTAATCATTTTATAAATAAGTTTATGATAAAACCCTAATTGTTTAGGTCTTAATTAAGTAAAAATCTTTATTTTTACTTTAATTAAGTTGACTTTTGTCAATTTTCAAAGCTGTTTCCAATCTCCGAATAAATCAAAAGATTAGGGTTTTCAAACAACGAGACTTTGTATCATTCCAAATCATTTTCAAACTGTTTTTATAACCAGTACTGTAAAGTACTGGGCCTCTAATAGAGTGTAAGTCCCAAAAAACCTTCTCTTCTTAGCTTGTTTTCAAAACTGTATTTTCAAAATCTTCTTTCTGTTTTCAAAACATTCTTCTGGTATTTGAAGGGCATTATTCCCGGTGAAACTCTTCAGATACCTATGTGACCTTTGTCCATCTTCACTTCTTCTGTTTTCAAAAAAACCATTAACTGTTTATCATATATATTCAACTGTTATCAACAAAACAACAAAAATACTGTTGAGGCTCTGTACATACTTCTTCAATGGCCTCCACTCCATCCAGGTTAGGCTTTACAAGCTTTCAATTTACAGTCTTTGTTTAAATTACTGTCAAATATAAACTGTGCATATATTAGTTTAGAACTGCGTTTGAGTATAAACCTTAGGACAGTTAAACTATATATATTATAGGAATATGACCTAGGATTGAGAATGTCTTCCCGGTGAAGGCTCTTTCCTAATTAGAGATCTGTAGTTCAAACCCCCCAAGATGAATTATTCCCGGTGAAACATCTTGGCAAAAACCTTAGAATCCAAATAATAGGACACATCCACCCAAAGAGGAATTATTCCCGGTGAAACCTCTTACCCATTTGCTTAGAGCCAAAATAAGTTCAAAACCACATAGCTTTCTCTTGTGCTATAACAAGGACCCTCGATTAGCCTCCTCTTGGGCTTTGTACAAGGACCCACAGGCTTCTTAAAAGCATTTCCAGCTTCCTCTTGAGCTTGTATACAAGGACCCATCAGGTTTCTTATAAACATAGGAACAGGTCTTTAGTTACCTTTTAGCCTACCCTGGTGAGTTTCTTCCAATTTAAACCAGACTTTAAACAAGCTAAGTTTGTCTCAATTTTGCATTGAGTACATTTTTGGAATGAGAGACATGGACAGTCTCTGTCACCCTTATCTTCATCAATCTTCCTTAGCAGAGTCTAGGATCCATGTTTGATCATCCTCAGCATTGAGTCAGCCTTCATCTTGGGCTTTAAACAAGAAGTCTCACTAGATAATCTTTCTGCCAATTCTTTCATCCCTTAATAATTAATGGAGTGCTACCCAAATTTATTCTTTCAAAAACCCCTGGAAAGGGTTAGCCTCCAAAGTCAATTAATAAAAAGAATGTCAAAAATAATTAATTTCATTCTCTTAGGAGATAATTTCCCCAAAAGAGTCAAAACCCCTGGAAAGGGTCAGCCTCCAAAAAACATGATAAAGTCAGTCTTTTAACAGACAAACTCACCAGCTGAGTCAAAATCCCTGGAAAGGGTTAGCTTCCAAAGAAAAACAGTCTTTTAATAAATAAAACCTCCTCAGTAGAGTCAAAACCAACAAAAACAGTTAGCCTCAACCTTGGGCTTCATACAAGACACCCAAACAATAAAACTCCCCTGTCAAGAATCAGCCTCAACCTTGGGCATTGTACAAGGCAGATAATAGAGTCTCCCCAGTGAGTCCTTCATCACCCAGTATGTAGATGTTGTTGATTGGCTGTAATTTTTGGTAAAACTAATTGTGGTTCCATCTTGTCAAAACTGATGTCATGACATGCATTCTGTTGTTGTGAAGTTTTTCCTTTTACAGGCCTTTATCTGATGTCAAGGCCGATGTCATGACATTCGCAGCTGGTCGTTATTTTCTATTACTACGTATGATTTTATAATCTGATAAGACCTTATGCGCTATATTTGGTAATGATGGATTCTGATCTGCTTTAAGGACGAATTGGATATTTTCTATTACCAGTTTCTTGTGTTGAAGATTTGTTTTATTAGGTCAAAAACTATTTTATGGATTCAGGCCCAGTTGCTGTATTATTGAAGGCTATTTATTCCACGCAAGGGCTGCTGTTGCCGTCAGGGTTTTTGGTGTTGAGAAACTGTTAGAGTTCTGGTGATTTAGTTTTCTCGTTGTAGTTTTCTTGTAAGCCAAACAATCATCATGATGATTGTCTTGGTCTAGGCGTTTTTCTTTTGAGTTGTAAGAGGTACTCGAAGCTTTTAAGCAAGAGTACTATTGTACTTGATCAAAGCTTTTAAGCAAGATCAAGTTGTGTCTTTGAAGAGTGTCTTCTGTTATTACTTGTTTGTCAGTTTTCATCACTGCTGTGATTGAGGGGGAGTGAGTAGGATCTCTGGTCTAGTGATTTAGATTGAAGTTGCATTGGGTAGATATTAAGTGAAAGGCGTAATATTGAGTTGTATTACCTTGAATTAATATTACTTATAGTGGACTTCCTCCCTGGCTTGGTAGCCCCCAGATGTAGGTTTGTTAGAACCGAACTGGGTTAACAATTTTCTTGTGTTAGTTATTTTTTCTGTTTATACTTTGTTCATTTGTTGAAAAATATTCAGATAGTGATGTCGTGACATCCTGTAAGACATCGCGTGTCTGAGTCCAGAATTTCAATTGGCATCAGAGCAGGCACCCTGCCTGTTTTTACTGGGTGAGATCTAGGGAAAGTATTTTCTGGTTCGATGGACAAAGAAGGTGGTGGATTTATAATGAGACCACCCATTCTGGATGGCTCTAATTATGACTATTGGAAACCCCTCATGGTGGCCTTTCTGAAATCCGTGAACAGCAAAGCATGGAGAGCTGTGAACAAAGGATGGGAGCATCCTGTTAATATTGATAAAGATGGCAACAAAACTCTTAAACCAGAGGAAGATTGGGACAAAGATGAAGAAGCATTGGCGCTTGGCAACTCTAAAGCTCTAAATGCTTTATTCAATGGAATTGATAAAAATATATTCAGACTGGTTCACCAGTGTGAACTAGCCAAAGATGTCTGGGATATCCTCAAGACTACTCATGAGGGCACCTCCAAAGTGAAGATGTCAAGACTTCAACTGCTAACCACAAAGTTTGAAAATCTAAGGATGAGGGATGATGAAAGTATTAAGGATTTTCATATGAATTTACTCGATATTGCTAATACCTCAGGAGCTTTGGGAGAAAAAATGTCTGATGAAAAGTTAGTGAGGAAAATCCTTAGATCCCTACCTAAGAGATTTGATATGAAAGTCACAGCTATAGAAGAGGCACAGGACATCAGCCAAATGAAGGTAGAAGAGTTAATTGGATCTCTTCAAACTTTTGAGATGGGAATCAATGAAAATTCTGAAAAGAAGAACAAGAGCATAGCCTTTGTGTCCAACTCTCAAGAGGAAGTAGAGGAAAGTAGAGAAGAGAATCTATCTGATTCTATAGCTATGCTTGGCAAACAATTCAACAAAATTATAAGAAGAATGGATCAGAAGCCAAGACCTAATGTCAAGAACATCTCATCTGACATCAGTAGATCTTATGACTCTGGCAGAAGAGATAAACCAGAAGAAAAATACAATCACAGTAAAGGGATTCAATGTCATGGATGTGAAGGGTATGGACATATTAGAGCTGAATGCCCTACCTATCTCAAGAAACAAAAGAAAGGATTGTCAGTATCCTGGTCTGATGAAGAGTCTGAGAGTGATTTTGAAGAAGAATCAGCCAAACATGTCACAGCTCTAACTGGAGTTTACAACTCAGATGAAGACTCTAGTGAAGATGAGCTATCCTTTGAAGAACTGGCAACCTCCTACAAAAGGCTCTGTATCAGAAGTGCTGAAGTATGTCAACAAGGTGAAAAGCAGAAGAAATACATAGCCCAGTTGGAGGCTGATAACAAAGAGCTTAATGAAACTATATCTGAACTGAATGATGAAATTATCTTGTTACAATCCAAACTTGATCAGATGTCTAAATCAGTAAAAATGTTGAACAATGGCACGGATATGCTGGAGGAGATCTTGCAGGTTGGAAAAAGTTCAAGAGATATGTCTGGCATAGGATTTGTTAGTACAAAGAAATATGTCCAAGATAGTAGCAGAACTAAACCTGAAGCTGAGATGTCGAAGCCAATGTCAAACCATGTGACTCAACATCACGAGAAAGGTGAAATGAAGAGAAAGTTTCAAAGATGGAGATGTCATTACTGTGGAAGATTTGGACACATTAAGCCTTTTTGCTTCAGACTATATGGATATCCAGATCAAGCTCCTTCGTACAAACCTAAGCAGATCATGCCCATCCAGAAGCAACAATGGAAACCTAAAAGTATGGCTTTAATAGCCCATACATCTCTTAGAGTTTCAGCCAAAGAAGACTGGTATTTTGATAGTGGATGTTCCAGACACATGACTGGACTCAAGAATCTGCTTATTGATATCAAAAGCCATTCTACTAGTTATGTAACCTTTGGTGATGGAGCTAAAGGAGAAATCAAAGGAGTTGGAAAATTAGAGTGTTCAGGAGTGCCAAATTTAGAAGATGTTCTGTTGGTCAAAGACCTGAATGCCAATCTTATAAGCATCAGTCAACTCTGTGACCAAGGATACCAAGTCAACTTCACTAAAGATGAGTGTGTGGTTACTAATGAAGAAAAGGAAGTAGTAATGAGGGGTGTCAGATCCAAAAATAACTGCTTCTTGTGGGTATCTCAGGAATCCAGCTATTCTACTATATGCTCTAAAGAAGAAGAAGCAAAGCTATGGCACCAAAAACTTGGTCATCTTTATCTAAGAGACTGGGCAGGCAGTGCTGATAACAGAAAAAGAATTTCAGGAGGATGTTCCTTCGTGGGAAGTAGCTGCTCTCAACTTGTTTGGATGAAACAAATGTTAACAGAATACAATGTCACACAAGATGTCATGACATTATATTGTGACAACTTAGGTGCCATCAACACTTCAAAGAATTCCATTCAGCACAGCAGGACCAAGCATAGTGATATTATACACCACTACATCAGAGATCTTGTTAAAGACAAAATAATTGACTTGGAACATGTTGCGTCAGACCTTCAACTTGTTGACAGTTTTACAAAAGTCTTAGATGCAAATAAGTTTGAAAATCTAAGAAACAAATTAGGCATCTGTCTTTGTGAAAGGTTATGGCAATTAATTGGGAGTGGGGCCAGCACTATTTCTCTCTCCAAATCTTGGATATCATTACACATTAAAGTGTATTTTCCCCCCCTTTTGCAAGTTACCCAAACGGTTTTCATTCCTCCAAAACCTCTCCTCCACACTCACTCTATCTCTCTGTGTTTCTACATTCATCACGCTTTACCCAGTTCCTCACCTTCTCTCACCATGTCTCAGAGTCCTTCCTCAAAGAAATCTTCTCCTATCTCTGAAACAGCATCAGGTTCTAGGGCACCAAATGCTGTGAGCGATCAAGATGTTGTGCTGGATGTCGTGCCATTGAACTCTGTCCCTCCTTCCGATTCTGCTCGCAGTCATCCAAGAAAGATGCATGCAAGAAAATCAACTGGAGGATCTGTCCCAGAAACTTTTTCTGTCCAGGGTAGAGAGGGCTCATCCTATGTTCATAATGCAATTGCAAATATTGTCACCAGAATCTTGAATGAAGGACACAAGGTTGAAGGAATTTCTGTTCCTCTAGCCCAAATGCCCGCTTCCGATGATGATCAAGGTGAGCATGATGATGTAAGCAAAGATCAGGATAATGATGAGACTCCTGTTGCTAATGATGTTAGGACATCTGTTGATAATGATGAGACTCATGTTGCTAAAGATGTTAAGACATCTGTTGATAATGATAAGACCCCTGTTGCCAAAGATGTTGAAACATCCGAGGCTGTCAATGCTGAAGAAGTTCCTGAACCTGAGAAAGATGAAGAGGTTCCTGCTATTCCTGCTAAGAAAGATGAAAACCCTAATGTGCATGATGTGGTGGACCTAGATGAACTTGATGATCCTATTGATATTGCTGATGATGACCTCATCTCCAGCATCTCCAACAGGGTCAAGGCTCGTAAGGGAAAACAAGTTTGTGAACAACAGTCTCTCAAGCCACAGGTTACTCCTCTGAAGACTGTCACTAAAGAAAAGATGAAGAAAGTTCCTACTGGACCCTCAGAGTCTGGAAACAAAGTTAGTGTGAAGAAGAGGAAGGAAAGAAGCATTTCTGAAGCTGATGTCCCAAGTGATGTCCCTGACATTCCCTCCAAGAAGAAAATTGCTGTTACTAAATCTGCTACAAAGGTCCGTGATGTTCCTTTGGATAACATTTATCTGCACTATGCTTCCAATGCAATCCAGTGGAAATTTGTGTATCAAAGAAGGTTGGCTCTAGAAAGAGAGTTAGCAAATGATGCTCTGGAGATTCAAGAGGTAATGCAGCTCATCAAAACTGCAGGTTTGATTAAGACTGTTTCTCAATTCTCTAAATGTTATGAAATGCTTGTGAAAGAGTTTATTGTCAATTTATCCCAAGACTGTGCTGATGGTAGAACAGATGATTTTCATAAAGTTTATGTTAGAAGAAAATGCATAGAGTTTTCCCCTGCTGTTATCAATCACTATCTAGGTAGAAATGCTGAAGCTCAACCTGAGCTTGAAGTGACTGATAATGAGGTCTGCAAGGTAATCACTGGTGGTACGGTTAAGAAGTGGCCCATTAAGAGCAAACTGTCTGCTAGTTCTCTTAATGTCAGGTATGCGTTGCTGCACAAGATTGGTGCTGCTAACTGGGTGCCTACAAATCACACTTCCACTATTGCTGTTGGCCTAGGAAGATTCATATATGTTGTGGGAACCAAGACAAAATTTGACTATGGCACTTACATATTTGATCAAACCATGAGGCATGCTGGTACCTCTGCTACCAAGCTTCCCATTGCTTTCCCATCTCTGATATGTGGAATCATCCTCAAGCAACACCCCGGAATTCTGAAAAGTAAAGATACTGTATGTAAGAGGGAGACTGCTTTGTCCTTTCACTACAAGCTGCTGCAGAGATCTGATGACAAGACATCTGCTGGGACATCTCAACCCAGCAAATCTGTGACCAAAGCTCTTCTTATTGCTGAGCTAAAAGAGACGTGTCAAGAGTTGGACAACAGGAAGCTGAAACTTGAAAATCTCATCCACAGTCTTGAGCAGTCTACAGATGATGATCTTGTTGGTGACAAGGGTGGTGACAATATGGATGAAGACCAAGAGGCTGAGGCAGAAGCTAAGGATGCTGAGGCTGAGAGTGCTGGGAGTGAGAGTAGTGATGCTGTTGAATGGACTAGTAGCTCCAGTGATGACAATCCTGGTGGTTCAAGTGATACAGATAGTGATGGGGCTGATGATTAGTTCTGGTGCAGCTGAACCTGTTTTGGCTCTTTTTGTGGCTAAAAAGGGGGAGTATTGGTAGTAGTTTGGTAGTGGTTATTTTGTTGTAATGGTTGTTTTGCTATTTTGGTTTGGACTTGGTTATGGCTTTCTGTATTTTGGTTCTTCTCTGGTTCTCCCTGACAATGACAAGTGGTTTCTGTAACAGCTGATTAAGTAGATGTTTTCTGGTTTTCTGGTGATTAATCAAGTTGCTCTTGTTGCTGACAGAATTTATTTTTCTGTTGTTGGCTGCTGTGTGTGCTCTGATTTCTGTTTTATATCTATTAGAGTTTTAGCCAAAAATTTGCCAAAGGGGGAGTTTGTAGATGTTGTTGATTGGCTGTAATTTTTGGTAAAACTAATTGTGGTTCCATCTTGTCAAAACTGATGTCATGACATGCATTCTGTTGTTGTGAAGTTTTTCCTTTTACAGGCCTTTATCTGATGTCAAGGCCGATGTCATGACATTCGCAGCTGGTCGTTATTTTCTATTACTACGTATGATTTTATAATCTGATAAGACCTTATGCGCTATATTTGGTAATGATGGATTCTGATCTGCTTTAAGGACGAATTGGATATTTTCTATTACCAGTTTCTTGTGTTGAAGATTTGTTTTATTAGGTCAAAAACTATTTTATGGATTCAGGCCCAGTTGCTGTATTATTGAAGGCTATTTATTCCACGCAAGGGCTGCTGTTGCCGTCAGGGTTTTTGGTGTTGAGAAACTGTTAGAGTTCTGGTGATTTAGTTTTCTCGTTGTAGTTTTCTTGTAAGCCAAACAATCATCATGATGATTGTCTTGGTCTAGGCGTTTTTCTTTTGAGTTGTAAGAGGTACTCGAAGCTTTTAAGCAAGAGTACTATTGTACTTGATCAAAGCTTTTAAGCAAGATCAAGTTGTGTCTTTGAAGAGTGTCTTCTGTTATTACTTGTTTGTCAGTTTTCATCACTGCTGTGATTGAGGGGGAGTGAGTAGGATCTCTGGTCTAGTGATTTAGATTGAAGTTGCATTGGGTAGATATTAAGTGAAAGGCGTAATATTGAGTTGTATTACCTTGAATTAATATTACTTATAGTGGACTTCCTCCCTGGCTTGGTAGCCCCCAGATGTAGGTTTGTTAGAACCGAACTGGGTTAACAATTTTCTTGTGTTAGTTATTTTTTCTGTTTATACTTTGTTCATTTGTTGAAAAATATTCAGATAGTGATGTCGTGACATCCTGTAAGACATCGCGTGTCTGAGTCCAGAATTTCACAGTAGCCACAACCTTGGGCTTTGTACAAGGTAGATAAACCATATCTTTCATGTTTCAAAGATTCCTAATACCCAGGATCTTTTCCCCATAGAGTCATCCATACTCAGTTTAAAAAAGGAGTCCGCCACAACCTTGGGCTTTGTACAAGGCAGAAAATAGTGTTTTTCCCTAGCTACAGTCAGCCACAACCTTGGGCTTTGTACAAGGCATATAAAATAGAGTCATTCATTCAATTATCCTCAACAGTCAGCCTCAACCTTGGGCTTTGTACAAGGCACATAAATAGAGTCTCCCTAAGTAGAGTCAGCCTCAATTCTGGGCTTTGTACAGAACACAAAAATACCCTGTAATTAATCCCCAGTGGAGTCATCTCCCAGAGTCAATAATATTAATTAATCAATCAAAAAGCCTCAAGCTTGGGCCTCATACAAGCCAGCTAAAGTCAAATCTTTTATACAGTAGATAGACATAGCTTATCTCTATAGAGAGATATTTTTACTACTCTACCACATTCAAACAAACAAACATTTCATTTCAATTTTAATCAAGTCTCCCATTTAGGATTTTGAAAGGCATGAGCTGGCAATAAAACCCAGACATGTGGTAACTTTCCCTAATTTGGATGAGCATCTTTCTTTCATTTAAGAGGCATTTGACTGGTATACTTGCACATACACAAGTAAGGTCCCCCTCTTGAATGAAATGAATTCAGTTATTCTGTCACTCCTTTAAATGTTTGTGGTAGAATAGTACAAATACCTCTCTGTAGAGATAATTTCATGTCTCTTTACTGTAAACAGAGATTTAATTCCAAGCTTCAACCTTGAGCTTCAAGCAAGGCACCAAAAAAATTAATTTCCCTAGTTAGTTCCCCGAACTACATTAAGCTCTGACTTCCACTAGGGATATGTAGGCATGAGGTTCACAAGGAATCTCAGCGAGCTAATAAAATACCAAAAATAGTCAGTCTGTCTGTCTGTCTGTCTTTCTTTAATCAATTCAATTCTCTCTCCTAACACAAAGGAGAAACTTTCCCAATCATTAGCAATAAACACAAACACAATGACACAGAGAAGGTTCCTGTAGAGTACTACAGATATGTAGGGTGTTTAAACACTTCCCTATGTATAACCGACCTCCCGGACTCCAGAATTTCTAGTCTAGGTGTAAATCCCCACACTTAGCAAACTCCTAGGGTTTAGTTGAGATCTTTTTTCCCCTTTCCTACTCGTAGGACAAATAAGAAAGTTCGTGTGATATCGTAGGAAGAACTGAAATAAAATTCATCCCACCACGGGCGCATTCTCCTTCCAAATTTCGCGTGAAGGGTTTAGCGTGCCGTCCTCCCAAGTGAAACGGGGAGGTAAAAGAAAACGACACCACAGAAAAATGGCGACTCTGCTGGGGATATAAGTGTTAAAAACCTTGGTTTTTCATCCAAACCAATGGTTGACCTGTTGCTGGTCCAGCCCCAATGAGGAATTAGGGATGCCAAATTCCCCCTCAAACAAGAGAGGTCCTGCCTAACCTCTGTGTCATATCATGTGTTTGTTGCATATATATTTGTTTATTTTGTTTATTCTGTATCGGGAAAGGGCTTGATTCCCCCTTGTGGTGAGAAATCCTATACCCGGATTTGAGTGCAACATAAGATAGGATGGAGGATGTCTTCCCGGTGAAGGCCCTCTAATCTTGGTTTCCAAGTCTACTCTTGGGATTTGCCTGGCTGGTTGTGATTAACTGCGCCACTGCATTCCGAGACTGATTTGTACCAGGAGGACCTAGAAACACATTAACCCCACTTAAAGCCTTTTTTTAGGACGTAGAGCGGTGATTACGGAAGTAATTGTCACGCAGATACTACACTCAGAGAAAACTCTCTTATAGATACCAATCAACGTATCTTTAAGGTTGAGCAAAAACTCTGAGACCCCTAGAACCCGTTCTACAGGTACAAAAATCATTAACCTTAGTTTACCATTGGGGCGGGAGATTGCGTTTTGACTTCATGACCACTATACCCTTCAACGCCATGTTTGTTTAAAACTCTTGTGTGTGCATTCATGCATTCATGCATCATTCATTAATAAACAATTAAAAACAAAAAGAGTCTTTTTCGAGTCGTTTTTCAAGGAAACTAAATAACGAACGTTTTGAACTTCATAGAAAGAGAGAAACGGAGAAAGGACTTAAGGATCTATACCATGGATTACGGGAGAAAGAGAGCTAGGAAATACACCTTCAAGATTCCCCAGGTCGAGGAACTGGGAAAGCTCGGAAAACTGGTGGTCAACCCCCAGGCTTTCAAGGAGAAGTATGGAAAACTTCTGCCTTTGCTCAATACCAACATGGTGGATGGGATCCTTCCCACCTTGGTACAGTTTTACGATCCAACGTATCACTGCTTCACCTTTCCAGATTATCAGCTCATGCCTACGTTAGAGGAGTACTCTCGTCTGATTGGAATACCCGTGTACGCGCAAGATCCGTACTCCGGTTTGGAAAAGAATCCTGACGACATTATCATTGCTGCAACTACTCCTTTGAACGTAGTCGACATCAGAACTCATATGGTGAGTAGAGGAGGAATTCAAGGATTGCCCTCCAAATTCCTGTTTGATCAAGCTCGGTACTTCGTCAGCATCCAAGATATGAGCGCTTTTGAGGAAGTCTTGGCTTTGCTTATCTACGGATTGTTTTTGTTCCCTAACATTAACGATTTCGTCGACATCAACGCAATTAAGATCTTCTTAATTGGAAATCCAGTTCCAACCTTGCTTGCGGATGCTTATCACTCTGTGCATTCAAGAAACCTGCAGCGAGGAGGATTAATCACATGCTGCGTACCGTTGTTATACGAATGGTTCGTTTCGCACCTGCCAAAGTCTAGCACTTTCTGGAACATGAGGGATGGCCTTTACTGGTCACAGAAAATCATGTCTCTCACTCATACAGACATTGATTGGTGTAGTCCTGACAACGACGAAACCAAGATCATCTTCAGTTGCGGAAGTTTCCCCAACGTACCCCTTATTGGAACTAAGGGAGGAATTAGTTACAATCCAGCTTTAGCCCGTCGTCAATACGGCTATCCCATGAAAAATATTCCAAGTAACATCCAATTGGAGGGTCTGTTCTTCAAGAACATCGACGATCATGGCAACATGCTGAAGAAGGAAATTGTCCAAGCCTGGCGTCTTGTTCACAGTAAAGGGAGAAGATTGTTAGGAAAACATCTTTGCATCTCCCTGGATCCTTACCTTCAATGGGTACGCGTCAGAGCATTCAAGCTCAGGATGCCATATCAACATCAAGAACCTATTCCCCTAAGGGAACCAATTTACCTTTTCTCCACCGATGTTGAAAAACTGCAAGCGGCATTAAACAAGGTATGCCAAGAAAGGAATGCTTGGAGGAACAAGTATCGAATTGTCAACACGGAAAATGTTGAAATTCAAAACATCCTAAGAAGGAAGGATGAGTTACTTGAAGTACTCGATCGACAAGTGACACAAACGTCACTTTCTCATCATATCCCTCCTGCTTCCTGGATCATCGATCAGCTCACGTCAGAGAACGCTCAGCTCAAGAAACAGAAGAAGATGTTAGAACGTGAAGTCGGCTCTTCATCAAAGTTTTAGAGTCCTTTCTCTCAGTTTCTCTGTATTTCCATTTTCAAAGTGTGTAAAAACGGCGTTTTCGCTTAATTAATAAAAGTTTGATGTTTCATAACGTAATTATGGTGTTTCCTTGAAAAATAATAACTTAATTGCATATCATACATCGCTTTAGTCGTACGCACTGACACGAGAATTGTCGCGGATCTAATAGTCACTTTCCTTTCTCCAGAAAGAGAGGAGGAGAAGGAGGTGAACCAAGACTTTCAAGCTGTCTCATCCATACAACACTCGTTCAAGTCGCAAGAAAAGAATGGAAGACTTTGAGCAAGAGAATGAAGAACTCAGGGAAGAGATTAATACTCTCAAAGGTACTGTTGAAAGGCTCAATAGTATGGTAGAAGCCCTGGTAGTTGCGCAGAATCGACCAACGCCAGAAGAACCACAAAGGACTGTGGTTTCCGAGATTGTTTCTACTCCTATTCCTCAGTATACCATGCCGCCTGATCGACCTTGGGGCATGCCGTATAACTTTACTCCAGAAGGGTACATACCTCCAGCTTCTGAAGCTCCAAAAGTCACCATGGATATGCGTCCACCGGAGGGTTACAAACCTCTGGAAATTGAAGTTCCAAGAGCAACGGCAATGGGTTTCGCACAACAGAATGCTGAGATTCCAAGATCTGCTGTCATGGCTTCTCCACAGCCCATTATGCATACTTTTCCCCCGCAAGGCGGACAAGTATATCATCACGCTCCAAGTGAGGACGCTGGCGTGTATGAAAGATTGGACGAGTTCCAGGAACAGTTTCTGCAAATGCAGAAGGAACTCAAGACTCTCCGAGGACAAGATCTATTTGGAAAGAATGCTGCAGACCTCTGTCTGGTTCCAAATGTTAAGATTCCTCACAAATTCAAAGTACCAGAATTCGAGAAGTATAAAGGGAATTCATGCCCACAAAGTCATCTTGTGATGTACGCTCGAAGAATGTCAACTCAGACTGATAATCAACAATTGCTCATTCATTATTTTCAAGACAGCCTGACTGGTGCTGCACTCAAATGGTACATGAACTTGGACAGTTCAGAGATTCGTACTTTTCGAGACCTCGGAGAGGCCTTCGTCAAACAGTATAAGTACAATCTGGATATGGCTCCCGACAGAGATCAACTCCGGGCCATGACTCAAAAGGATAGAGAAAGCTTCAAGGAATACGCTCAGAGATGGCGTGAAGTTGCTGCTCAAATTTGTCCACCACTTGAAGAGAAAGAAATGACAAAAATCTATCTCAAAACTTTGAGTCCATTTTACTACGGACGAATGGTTGCAAGTGCACCAAGTGATTTTACTGAGATGGTAAACATGGGTGTGCGTTTAGAAGAAGCAGTTCGAGAAGGACGCTTGAACAAAGAACCAGAATCTTCTGTTGGTCCAAGGAAGTATGGAAGTTCTTTCCAGAAGAAAAAGGATCAAGATGTCAGCAATGTCTTGCACAAAATCAAGAAGAAATTCCAACCTCAAGTTGCAACAATAACTCCGGTTGTTAACTCAGCGCCAGCTTATCAACCTCAGGTTTCGCAACAACAAACTCAACAAAGGTCGCAGCAACCTCAGCAGCAGGTTCGACCTCCAAATTACAACAATCGGGCTCCAAGGTATCCTGCCTTTGACCCCGTACCAATGCCGTATGCAGAATTGTTTCCAACATTACTGGCAAAAGGACTCATTCAGACAAGAAGTCCTCCAAATCCTACAAACAGTTCCTCACCATGGTATAAGGCTGACCAATCTTGTCCCTATCATCAGGGGGCACCAGGTCACAATATTGAGAACTGTTTCCCTTTCAAGATTGACGTCCAACGATTAGTGAAGAGCGGAATGCTATCCTTCAAAGATACTAATCCAAACGTCCAAGCAAATCCTTTGCCGCAGCACAAAGAAGCTTCAGTAAATCTGATAGATCAACACCCCAACGTCATTCAAATCTACGACATTCGTCAGATAGGGGAAAATCTTGTCAAGATGCACGCTAAACAAGCTGGGTACGGTCATGTACCACCTCACAACTACTTCACATGTGAAATTTGTCCAAAGAATAATCAAGGATGTGCCGTAGTTCAAGCTGCATTACAAGAACAAATGGACTTGGGATGGATTCAACATATCCGAGTCAGAACTGAACATGACATCAACATGGTTCAAGGATGTCCAGGAGAATACAAAATCTACAAAGTTGAAGACCTTGAAGGATCGGTAGTCAGGTTCCACAAAACTTTAAATGGACTTGCCTACTTTGGAACAGATTTCCACGCTTACAGTAGATGCAGAATCTGTCGAAGAAATTCACAAGGATGTTTGCGTGTTCGCAACGACATTCAAAAGCTGATGGATGACAATACCATTACTGTTCTTGCCAACAGAGAAGATGATGAAGTCTTTACCGTATCTCCTCAAATTAATCAAGTTGAACCTATGCAAGTTAAGTATGATAGCAGGAAGACAGCAGTTGCACCGCTAGTCATCTACTTACCAGGTCCTGTACCGTATGAGTCCAGCAAGGCTATACCATACAAGTACAACGCTACATTCATTGAAAATGGTAAGGAAATACCATTACCGTCTGTTGTCAACATTGCTGATGTTAGTCGAGTCACCAGAAGTGGACGAGTCTTCAACAGAACAACAGAAAATGTGGAGAAACCTTCGGAGGAAGTACCACATAGGCAAGACAATCTTCCGACCAATGCTGTTCAAGCGAAAGAAAATGATGAGATCTTGAAGTTAATCCAGAGGAGTGAATACAACATTGTAGATCAATTACTACATACTCCGTCTAGGATTTCTGTTCTTTCCCTGCTATTGAGTTCTGAAGCTCATAGGGAAGCTCTACAGAAAGTTTTGGAACAAGCTTTCGTAGAACCAAGTGTTACTATAAGCCAATTCAACAACATCGTTGCCAACATCTCTGCGGGAACTAGCCTAAGTTTCTGTGACGAAGATCTTCCTGAAGAAGGGGTGGACCACAATCTTCCACTTCACATCTCAGTTGGCTGCATGGGTGATACACTCACAGGAGTCCTAATAGACAATGGATCCTCTCTCAACGTCATGCCTAAATCAACATTATCAAGATTATCTTTCGAAGATTACCCTCTAAGAAAAAGTCATGTCATCGTCAAAGCATTTGATGGATCAAGGAAGTCAGTTTTCGGAGAAGTAGATCTTCCCATAACTATTGGACCTCAGACGTTCAAAATCACTTTCCAAGTTATGGACATTCCAGCACAATACAGTTGTTTGCTAGGTCGCCCATGGATTCATGAGGCTGGGGCAATTACTTCAACACTTCATCAGAAACTGAAGTTCATAAGAAATGACAAATTGGTAACCGTATGTGGAGAACGAGCTCTGATCGTCAGCAACCTGTCATCATTCTCCGACATAGAACCAAAAGAAGTTGTTGGAACTAAATTCCAAGCACTTTCCTTAGACAAAGGAAAGGAGAAAGCAGCGTCTATCTCTTCATACAAAGATGCAATCCAAGTTGTAAAGGATGGCACTACCAGTGGTTGGGGGCACATTAATATTCCTACCAACAACAAGAACAGAACGGGAATTGGATTCTTTCCGACATCATCAAAAGCTATCCCAGGGATTGAGGTAGTTCTCCCTATTCAAGAAACTTTCTGCAGTGGAGGTTTTCTTCAACCTGTTCAACAAACAGTCAATACCATCGGTACGGAAAACACCGATGAAGAGGAATGGTTATCCTATCTTAACAAAGCAGGATATATCTCCCTACCAGAGTCTGATCCACCTTGCTGTTATCCGACTAAAGGATCTGAAAGTAAGACTCAACCAAGCAGTGATGAAGTTACTGACAGCTTCACCACCAGAAGTCATGGTTCATCAGAAGAAGTTCCTCCTATCCCCGAAGAGACTTGGGATACATTAGGAGAACCAAGCGGAAAATTCGACTACATGGTGAAATACTCCGCTCCTGAAAGTTCAAGAATCTCTCTTGAAGATATTGTTCCAACTGGATGGAACAGTGATTTTGAGTACCTCTCTCAGCCAAAAGAGATGTATAACCCTTGCTATTCATCATCATCTACTGGTGAAGTCATCATTGAGGATTATATCCCCAAGTCACCTTCCGAGGCTAAGGATCTAGAGTTCACATATCTAGTCAATGCCATCTTGGGAGAAGAGCAAGACCAAAATACAGAAGAGGATGATCTCGAAAGTGTCTCCGACAACGAGTCTCTCCATTCAGAAGATTGGAAGTTTCCTCAAAAGAAAGTTCGACATACTCCACTTGGAAATGGGTATGCTCACACCGCTCAGTCTGCTGAAGTAGAAGAAGATCGTCTGAGTGTTGCAAAGACAGTGGTTGGTAAATCAAGACCTACCACAGGCCAGCTTAAGCCTAAGGTTCCAGATTACTTAGTGCACAATGGGGTTCGCCACTACTGGACAGCTGTTGAAGTTTCAACTGTTGTTCGCACTCCTAAGTAGGAACTTTCACCGTTATTTTGTCCTCTCACCATAGCCCAGGGTGAAGAGATGTTTCATAGGGCTTTGCATTTTACTATTTCTTAGTTAAATGTCCCTCTTTGCTTCGCCCAAAGCAATAGAGTTTTGTTTTATAGGGTCTTTGTTTCAAGAAATGACTGTCCATAAATAAAAATGTCATTCTGTTCCTTCGTTTAGTTTTTCCTTTTCTTTTTTCGGAAATTGGTAATCCTAAAAAACACCCTAAAAAACATCAAAATTATTAACTGCATACACCGAGTCTTCCCTCGTTGTCTAAATAAAACTTATCACACATATGCAGATTAATCATAAAATACCCCGTTGAAACGTGCGACCGTATGACTTCTCCAAGCTTTGAGTTTCCTGTATTCGAGGCAGAGGAAGAAGAAGACGAAGAAATATCAAAGGAAATTTCACGGTTACTTCAACAAAAGGAAGAGGCCATTCAGCCATACAATGAGCCTCTAGAGATCATTAACCTTGGTTCCGATGGAAACAGAAAAGAGGTTAAGATTGGAGCTTCGCTCAGTTCAGAGATCAGAGAGAGTTTGATACAGCTACTCAAAGAATTCTCAGATGTCTTCGCTTGGTCTTATCAAGATATGCCAGGGTTGGATACCAGTATAGTGGAGCATCACTTGCCGTTAAAAGCAGAATGCCCTCCGGTCAAGCAAAAATTGAGAAGAACTCATCCGGAGATGGCCATGAAAATCAAAGAGGAAGTTCAAAAGCAGATCAACGCAGGTTTCCTCGTCACTTCAGAATACCCTCAGTGGTTAGCTAACATTGTTCCCGTTCCTAAGAAAGACGGAAAAGTCCGCATGTGCGTCGACTACAGAGATTTGAACAAAGCTAGCCCTAAGGATGATTTTCCTTTACCACATATTGATATGTTGGTAGACAGTACAGCAAAATCCAAAGTTTTCTCGTTCATGGACGGATTTTCAGGATACAACCAAATCAAAATGGCACCTGAAGACATGGAAAAAACAGCTTTCATCACCCCCTGGGGCACGTTCTGCTATCGTGTTATGCCTTTTGGACTAAAGAACGCAGGGGCAACTTATCAAAGAGCCATGACTACGCTTTTCCACGACATGATGCATAAGGAAGTGGAAGTCTATGTGGACGACATGATTGCCAAATCAGAAAATGAAGAAGATCACATACAGAATCTGACAAAGTTATTTCAACGCTTACGGAAGTTTCAGCTTCGCCTGAACCCCAACAAGTGTACCTTTGGTGTCTATTCAGGAAAACTCCTTGGTTTCATTGTCAGCAAACGAGGAATTGAAGTAGATCCAGACAAAGTCAAGGCAATTCAAGAAATGCCTTCGCCCAGAACCGAGAAACAAGTTAGAGGATTTCTTGGACGTCTGAATTACATCTCGAGATTCATATATCTCATGACTGCAACTTGCGCTCCTATTTTCAAACTTCTACGGAAAAATCAAAGTTGCGTCTGGACAGACGATTGTCAGAAAGCGTTCGACAGCATTAAGGAATATCTGCTCGAACCACCCATCTTGTCTCCTCCAGTGGAAGGAAGACCTTTGATAATGTACTTAACCGTCTTAGAAGATTCCATGGGTTGTGTCCTTGGACAGCAAGACGAGACAAAGAGAAAAGAGCATGCCATCTACTACCTGAGCAAGAAATTCACTGACTGTGAATCCCGCTACTCCATGCTCGAGAAGACGTGTTGTGCTTTGGCCTGGGCTGCCAAGCGTCTCCGCCAGTACATGATTCGACATACTACTTGTTTGATCTCTCATATGGATCCAATCAAGTACATCTTTGAGAAGCCTGCTTTAACCGGGAGAATTGCCCGTTGGCAGATGTTGTTATCAGAATATGACATTGAGTATCACGCACAGAAAGCCGTGAAAGGAAGCATTCTAGCTGAGCACCTGGCTCACCACCCACTCAATGGTCATGAATCAACCAGTTTCGACTTTCCGGACGAGGACGTCATGTACCTCAAGATGAAAGATTACGACGAGCCACTACCAGACGAAGGACCTGAGATAGGATCCCAGTGGGGCTTAATCTTTGACGGAGCTGTCAATGCTTATGGACGAGGAATTGGGGCAATCATTGTTACACCTCAGGGTACCCATATTCCATTTACTGCCAGATTAACTTTCAAATGCACAAACAATGAGGCCGAATATGAAGCTTGCATCATGGGTCTCGAAGAAGCCATGGATCTAAGAATCAAACACTTGGATGTATATGGAGATTCTGCTTTGGTCATCAATCAAATCAAAGGAGAATGGGAAACACGCCAACCAGGGCTAATTCCTTACAAAGACTACGCGAGAAGATTGTTACCATTCTTCGACAGGGTAGATTTTCATCACATTCCTCGTGAAGAAAACAACTTGGCTGATGCATTAGCCACACTCTCTTCCATGATTAGGATAAATCATTGGAATGACATTCCTCGGATCGATGTTATGCGCCTGGATAGGCCCGCTCATGTTTTCACAGTAGAAGCAATCATCGACGACAAACCGTGGTACTACGACATCAAGAACTTTCTTCAAAAGCAAGAGTACCCTCTTGGGGCGTCAAAGAAAGATAGAAAGACTTTGAGAAAGTTAGCTTGTAGATTCTTCCTGAATGAAGATGTTCTGTACAAGAGAAACTTCGACATGGTTCTGCTCAGATGCGTTGACAGAAAAGAAGCAGAAATACTCATGAGAGAAATACATGAAGGTTCCTTTGGTACTCACACCAATGGACATACCATGACAAGGAAAATACTGAGAGCAGGATATTATTGGCTGACGATGGAGTCAGATTGCTACCAGTACGCAAAGAGGTGTCACAAATGCCAGATCTACGCCGATAGAATTCATGTGCCACCATCTCTGCTCAACATACTCTCTTCCCCTTGGCCTTTCTCCATGTGGGGAATCGACATGATTGGAATGATCGAACCAAAAGCGTCCAACGGACATCGCTTCATCTTGGTAGCCATAGACTATTTCACCAAATGGGTTGAAGCAGCTTCATATGCAAACGTTACAAGACAAGTTGTCGTCAGGTTTATCAAGAATCACATCATCTGTCGCTACGGCATTCCTAGCAAGATAATCACTGACAATGGGTCAAATTTGAATAACAAAATGATGAAGGAGCTTTGTGAAGAATTCAAGATCGAACATCACAACTCATCTCCTTACAGACCAAAGATGAATGGAGCTGTAGAAGCAGCTAACAAAAACATCAAGAAAATCATTCAGAAGATGGTCATCACTTACAAAGATTGGCATGAAATGCTCCCGTATGCTCTTCATGGTTACCGTACATCAGTACGTACTTCGACTGGAGCAACTCCTTTCTCCCTTGTATATGGCATGGAGGCAGTCCTACCTATAGAGGTTGAGATTCCATCAATGAGAGTTTTGATGGAGGCAAAATTAACAGAAGCCGAGTGGTGTCAAAGCAGATTCGATGAATTGAACTTAATCGAAGAAAAGCGCATGACAGCTTTATGCCACGGACAGCTATATCAACAAAGAATGAAGAAAGCTTTCGACAAAAAGGTTCGACCTCGCACAATCAAAGAAGGCGACCTTGTACTCAAAAAGATTCAATCTTTTCTCACAGATTCGAGAGGGAAATGGACTCCCAATTATGACGGCCCCTACGTGGTCAAGAGAGCTTTCTCAGGAGGAGCCTTAATACTCACGACTATGGATGGAGAAGAATTCACCCGTCCTGTGAACGTCGACGCAGTCAAGAAATACTTCGCCTAAATAAATAAAAGAACAGCTCGCTAAGTTGAAAACTCGCAAAGAGCGGCTTAGGCAAAAAAGAGCGTCTCGGTGAATCGAAAACCCGAAAGGGCGATTCAGGCAAAAGTTAGAGACATAAAAAATAAAAATAATCAATCCCGGTAAACTTAAAACCCGAAAGGGGTAGTTTACGCAAAAGTTAGGGATATATGGCAAGTAACTGTGTTCAGGACAAACTTGATCATTCAAAATCCATAGCGGAGTGTTCATCAGCAGTAGGTCATCTTCTACGAAGCACGAATACAGCGCAACTCGGAGTGGAAGGGAAAGATAACGGTCGTCACGTTTCATCGTAGCCCTTTTCCCGAAAATTACCAATTTCCAACTTTGTAAATACTCCATGGAATCAAGCATTTGGCTGATTACCATTCCATATATAATAATTTGAGCCTTGTGCTTTTCCTTTGCAATCTAGTCTTATTCAGTTTCTTGAAATGCATTTTAAATTTAAACAGTCACTTTCTTGAAACAAATGTTTTCATAAAATAAAAATGAATTTACTTGCAAAAATAAAGGTGAAATTTCTTTCTGAGGTTTACAAACAATAGGAAGAATGCAAACAGTTGCTCCGAGAACGGTTGAGACTCCGGGAACCAATATTTCCCCATGAGGTCGCTTTGCGAACATCTCCCGATGACGGATCTTTACTTCAATTCATATTATTTACTTCGGACAGCGGACAACTGATAGCCAGATATTCCAAACAGAGTTCGAACTACAAGAAGAGGACATCTTCTGATCAACAAGAATTCAAGTCGTATCATTAGGATTTTACATCCGCGACAATTCTATTCACATTCACTTTACATTTTATAATTGTCATAATATTCATGCATACATTACATCACAACTGCATAGTCAAATTAGGCTTTTAATCATGAGAATGCCCGAGTCATGAGGGCATGAACTCAAGTTTCCCCTGCAAGTCCTGGAGAAACTTTTTCCTTCAAGACAACGATCCATGTAGAGAGATTTCCCCAAGCAAGTCAATAGATGGTAGTCTCCCTCAAGGAGATAGTTTGTTCACTTTTGGAATTCCTCAACCGAGATTCTCCTGCAAAGCAACATTCAACAGTCTTTTTCAGATAAGATAGTCTGCTTCGCATTTTGGGCTTCCCCAAAAGTTTGGCATTTCCCCAGCAAGGTCGAGAGATGCCACTTCTTGTCAAAGAATAATTCAGAATCTCCCAGCAGATCGACAAATGATTCCCCAACAGAATCAGTGAATGGTAGTCTTCATCCAGAAGATAGTTCATGATCCCCAGCGGAGTCAACAAATGGTAGTCTTTCCCCAAGGAAAGACAGTTTGTCTGTTAAATACTCAAGAGATCGACAAATGGTAGTTTCTTCAAACAGTTTGTCTGTTTCAGGGATGTTTAGTTCCCCACAGAGTCAATAAATGGTAGTTTTCCCCTTAAGAAAACAGTTTGTTGATTCCCCAGGCACCAATCGACGAATGGCAGTTTTCACCCCGAAAACAGTTCGTCCGCCTTCAAACAAAGTCATTAGCCCCTCAAAAGAGCATGGGCCCATATGACAATCTTTCAAAGATGCCAGGTCAAAAGGGAAGATGGTGAAGTTTCTTTATTACCATCAAATGGTATCTCATCTCCAAGTGCTGATGAGAAGTTTGATGAGGAAACAAACCCTTGAAGTTTCTTTATTACCATCAAATGGTATCTCATCTCCAAGTGCTGATGAGAAGTTTGATGAGGAAACAAACCCTTGAAGTTTCTTTATTACCGTCAAATGGTATCTCATCTCCAAGTGCTGATGAGAAGTTTGATGAGGAAACAAACCCTTGAAGTTTCTTTATTACCATCAAATGGTATCTCATCTCCAAGTGCTGATGAGAAGTTTGATGAGGAAACAAACCCTTGAAGTTTCTTTATTACCATCAAATGGTATCTCATCTCCAAGTGCTGATGAGAAGTTTGATGAGGAAACAAACCCTTGAAGTTTCTTTATTACCGTCAAATGGTATCTCATCTCCAAGTGCTGATGAGAAGTTTGATGAGGAAACAAACCTTTGAAGTTTCTTTATTACCGTCAAATGGTATCTTACCTCCAAGTGCTGGTAAGAAGTTTGATGAGGAAACAAACCTTTGGAAATTTTCTCTTTATCTGAGATATTGTCCAAACGCAACTAAGACCAGTTTCGAGATTTGGACATCCGGAACGAGAGGAGGTTGTTTACCTTTTTCTAAGTATCAACACTTAGTTAAAGAAGATGGATTGCGCATCCTACATTGCCATCCATTCACCAGAATCCACATCAAGTATTTCTGCAGGAGTTTGTCTCCTCATCCCCCGCCAAGTGCGACAACAGGATCAAATCATGCAAAGATTTTATCAATTACAACATCTCAGGAGCGCCCAAAATTCGGGCATTCTTTGATATTTAAGTCTCTTTTACGCAGGAGAGATCGAGATCTCAATCTCTCTCCCTCCAGATAAAAGAAACTTAAATAGGGGCATCTGTCATACCCTAATTTTTGACCCCCCTGAGATGACATATCTTCAGGATTTTTCATCAGGTCAAGACAAGTACCCAGAGCAGTCATTTCTCCATCTGGTACCTAATCGAGGATGCTCAAAGACAAGAAAGCTCAGGCAAAGGATCAATCAATACAAAGACTAGTCTCTAATACAATCATGGGGCTCAAAAACTTCACTTTTCTCATCTATGATTGATTAGACATCCAGTCATATGAGTACAGGTTTACTCAGGTCACCAGACTAGGGTTTTGAGCCTATCAAGGACTGAAATCAGGGATCACATTTGGGAAACCCTAAAAAACCTCAGAGGGTCATTCAAAGACATCAATCATCTTCAAATAACTCATATTACAAGATCTACTGGACATCACACTTCAATTCAAAGTCTACAGTCATTACTTTCACATGGTCGACAAATTAGGGTTTTGACCTAATTCACCAAGATAGTTGACTTCTGATCAGGGCATGAATCCAAAACTCAAGACATGATTCAAGGATCTCTACTACCTCCATATAATCCATTTATATCATCCATTTGAGGAGAAGATCTTGTTTCTACACAAAAGCCCAAAAATTCACTTTGTCAGGAAAAAGTCAACTGTGAAGGATCATCATTGACTTTTAAGGTTTTTGGTCAAAAAATGACTTTCAAAGATCAATATCATCAATATATGGATGTCAAAGTCATTTGGCCAAAGAAATTCAAAGAAATTCATCAAGGAGCGAAAAGTCGGGAATTAGGGTTTTTGAGGGCATGGTGAGATCTCAAAATTTCACCTACACAACTCAAAAAACTTCCAACATGAAAGTTGTAGATCTTGCAAAATAAAACAACATCTTACAAAGGAACTTTTTTCAAAAGATCAACCATTTATGAAGTTTTGGAAATTTTGAAGTTTAGGTCATAAACACTTAGAAATTTTTCTAAGTGTTTTAACCTAGTTTTCATCCAACTTTGGGCTCATTTTTCACAAATTTCCCAAAGGATTCTGAAGAAGACATAAACTAATGATTTAAAGTAGATGTTTAGGGCTTTCCAAATTGTGTTCAACCTTCTCAAAATTCAATTTGAGCTAAGAGTTATGCTTGTTCAAAGTTGGCCTCATGAAGTGAAATTATAGGTCATGCATCATTTTGGAACTTTGAAGTTTTGTGCACATGACCTCAAATACATATGCTACATGACCCATAATACATCTGCAAACATGCCATGCATTCATTTTCACCATGCCATAAGAATTGAAGAAGATTCTAAAAACAAGAACATGTGATTATGTAATGATTACATTTGTGAATTTATGGCAAATTGATGAATCACCCAAGGAATCTTCTCACCAACCAATTAGAGCTCATTTCTGGCTCAGAATTGTCCCCTAAGATCAAGCAAAATCGAGGGCTAGGGGATTGATCAAATGGAATCAAAATTCTCATCATTGCATAAGAGATATTTGCAAACTTCCTTCATGGCTAAGAAACCAAATCAACTTCACTAAGGAAGCTCACTCCTCTGCAGCTATACTGATCCATTTGCCTATAAATATAGATGCATTCCTCATTCAAAAACACACCAAAGCAACCATATTACTTGCTTTCTCTTTCTCTTCTCTTGTTCATTGTTTTTCAAAGTTCTTTGGCAAGAAGAATCGATTTCTTCAAACCAGAGCTTATCTTTGGAAAGTGAGCATTCTAACATCTCAAGGGAGGTCATTTGAGGTGATCCAAGCACCTGGATCACTTCTGTAAGTGGAGGAACACCATTGTTGCTCTCACTTTGGAGCATCTGCAGTTGGAGGTCCATGGAGTGATTCAGAAGGTTTCAAGCCAAGCCAATCATCCAGACACACTCCTCAGGTCATAGTGGAGCTAACCAGATGGCTGCAGCTCATCTGTAACTCCAAATTCAACAACCTCCATGTTCACTTGAAGCTGAAATCGAGGGAGGTCCATAGAGCAATTCAGAAGGATTCAGGCTATAATAAACATCCAGTTAGCATCATTGAGTCTCAGGGAAGCTATTGAGATCATTCATTCAAGCCCAGGTGCTCTCAATCATCCTCACGACCTTCAGTTTCAGAGGTAAGTTTCTGAACCTCACCTCTTTAATTTAAGCACTCTTTGTGGTAAAGCTCGATTCTATCTTGTTCAGCATCATCAGAGGATTGAAAACCCTCTATCATCATTCATTTATTCATCTTGTGCATCATTTAATTTTAAAATTAGGGTTTATGTGTTCTTCGTGTTCATACTGAAATTTGTTAGTTACACTTAAAATAAATGAATTCTGAACCCATGGCCATATTCCTCGTCCAAAAACAAGCAAAATTGATGTTTACATCATACCATTTGGTTGAGAAAACAAAGAGTTAGAAATTTGAATTCTCACGAGCTCAAGGAAGAAGATGACCATGGTGGCGCGCAAATTTGAATCTCCTGGGTCTTTTTAAAATATAATTAATTCGTTGCGTATGTTATACAAACTGAGCGCGTAGCTCAGTTGGTCAGGTTTTGGTATGTTGGTTACAAGGGCGTGGGTTCAAGCCCTCTAGGTGACAAAACCATATTTTTTACCACTTTTCCCATTTAATTTCTTCACAACTTTAACAAATTATTTAACCTACCAAATTAATTTATTTTCACTTCATTTTTCACACACTCTTTATTTAACATATCTATTTTGTGAATAATCAAAAAAATCATAAAAATATTATTTATTTCATGTATTTTAATTAGGTTTAAAATAGTATGTTTTTAAGTGTTTTCTTAAATACTTTAAATATATATATTCACTTTGATTTAACCTAATCATTTTATAAATAAGTTTATGATAAAACCCTAATTGTTTAGGTCTTAATTAAGTAAAAATCTTTATTTTTACTTTAATTAAGTTGACTTTTGTCAATTTTCAAAGCTGTTTCCAATCTCCGAATAAATCAAAAGATTAGGGTTTTCAAACAACGAGACTTTGTATCATTCCAAATCATTTTCAAACTGTTTTTATAACCAGTACTGTAAAGTACTGGGCCTCTAATAGAGTGTAAGTCCCAAAAAACCTTCTCTTCTTAGCTTGTTTTCAAAACTGTATTTTCAAAATCTTCTTTCTGTTTTCAAAACATTCTTCTGGTATTTGAAGGGCATTATTCCCGGTGAAACTCTTCAGATACCTATGTGACCTTTGTCCATCTTCACTTCTTCTGTTTTCAAAAAAACCATTAACTGTTTATCATATATATTCAACTGTTATCAACAAAACAACAAAAATACTGTTGAGGCTCTGTACATACTTCTTCAATGGCCTCCACTCCATCCAGGTTAGGCTTTACAAGCTTTCAATTTACAGTCTTTGTTTAAATTACTGTCAAATATAAACTGTGCATATATTAGTTTAGAACTGCGTTTGAGTATAAACCTTAGGACAGTTAAACTATATATATTATAGGAATATGACCTAGGATTGAGAATGTCTTCCCGGTGAAGGCTCTTTCCTAATTAGAGATCTGTAGTTCAAACCCCCAAGATGAATTATTCCCGGTGAAACATCTTGGCAAAAACCTTAGAATCCAAATAATAGGACACATCCACCCAAAGAGGAATTATTCCCGGTGAAACCTCTTACCCATTTGCTTAGAGCCAAAATAAGTTCAAAACCACATAGCTTTCTCTTGTGCTATAACAAGGACCCTCGATTAGCCTCCTCTTGGGCTTTGTACAAGGACCCACAGGCTTCTTAAAAGCATTTCCAGCTTCCTCTTGAGCTTGTATACAAGGACCCATCAGGTTTCTTATAAACATAGGAACAGGTCTTTAGTTACCTTTTAGCCTACCCTGGTGAGTTTCTTCCAATTTAAACCAGACTTTAAACAAGCTAAGTTTGTCTCAATTTTGCATTGAGTACATTTTTGGAATGAGAGACATGGACAGTCTCTGTCACCCTTATCTTCATCAATCTTCCTTAGCAGAGTCTAGGATCCATGTTTGATCATCCTCAGCATTGAGTCAGCCTTCATCTTGGGCTTTAAACAAGAAGTCTCACTAGATAATCTTTCTGCCAATTCTTTCATCCCTTAATAATTAATGGAGTGCTACCCAAATTTATTCTTTCAAAAACCCCTGGAAAGGGTTAGCCTCCAAAGTCAATTAATAAAAAGAATGTCAAAAATAATTAATTTCATTCTCTTAGGAGATAATTTCCCCAAAAGAGTCAAAACCCCTGGAAAGGGTCAGCCTCCAAAAAACATGATAAAGTCAATCTTTTAACAGACAAACTCACCAGCTGAGTCAAAATCCCTGGAAAGGGTTAGCTTCCAAAGAAAAACAGTCTTTTAATAAATAAAACCTCCTCAGTAGAGTCAAAACCAACAAAAACAGTTAGCCTCAACCTTGGGCTTCATACAAGACACCCAAACAATAAAACTCCCCTGTCAAGAATCAGCCTCAACCTTGGGCATTGTACAAGGCAGATAATAGAGTCTCCCCAGTGAGTCCTTCATCACCCAGTAGCCACAACCTTGGGCTTTGTACAAGGTAGATAAACCATATCTTTCATGTGTCAAAGATTCCTAATACCCAGGATCTTTTCCCCATAGAGTCATCCATACTCAGTTTAAAAAAGGAGTCCGCCACAACCTTGGGCTTTGTACAAGGCAAAAAATAGTGTTTTTCCCTAGCTACAGTCAGCCACAACCTTGGGCTTTGTACAAGGCATATAAAATAGAGTCATTCATTCAATTATCCTCAACAGTCAGCCTCAACCTTGGGCTTTGTACAAGGCACATAAATAGAGTCTCCCTAAGTAGAGTCAGCCTCAATTCTGGGCTTTGTACAGAACACAAAAATACCCTGTAATTAATCCCCAGTGGAGTCATCTCCCAGAGTCAATAATATTAATTAATCAATCAAAAAGCCTCAAGCTTGGGCCTCATACAAGCCAGCTAAAGTCAAATCTTTTATACAGTAGATAGACATAGCTTATCTCTATAGAGAGATATTTTTACTACTCTACCACATTCAAACAAACAAACATTTCATTTCAATATTAATCAAGTCTCCCATTTAGGATTTTGAAAGGCATGAGCTGGCAATAAAACCCAGACATGTGGTAACTTTCCCTAATTTGGATGAGCATCTTTCTTTCATTTAAGAGGCATTTGACTGGTATACTTGCACATACACAAGTAAGGTCCCCCTCTTGAATGAAATGAATTCAGTTATTCTGTCACTCCTTTAAATGTTTGTGGTAGAATAGTACAAATACCTCTCTGTAGAGATAATTTCATGTCTCTTTACTGTAAACAGAGATTTAATTCCAAGCTTCAACCTTGAGCTTCAAGCAAGGCACCAAAAAACGTTAATTTCCCTAGTTAGTTCCCCGAACTACATTAAGCTCTGACTTCCACTAGGGATATGTAGGCATGAGGTTCATAAGGAATCTCAGCGAGCTAATAAAATACCAAAAATAGTCAGTCTGTCTGTCTGTCTGTCTTTCTTTAATCAATTCAATTCTCTCTCCTAACACAAAGGAGAAACTTTCCCAATCATTAGCAGCAAACACAAACACAATGACACAGAGAAGGTTCCTGTAGAGTACTACAGATATGTAGGGTGTTTAAACACTTCCCTATGTATAACCGACCCCCCGGACTCCAGAATTTCTAGTCTAGGTGTACATCCCCACACTTAGCAAACTCCTAGGGTTTAGTTGAGATCTTTTTTCCCCTTTCCTACTCGTAGGACAAATAAGAAAGTTCGTGTGATATCGTAGGAAGAACTGAAATAAAATTCATCCCACCACGGGCGCATTCTCCTTCCAAATTTCGCGTGAAGGGTTTAGCGTGCCGTCCTCCCAAGTGAAACGGGGAGGTAAAAGAAAACGACACCACAGTCAGGGGCATGTTGTTTTCCCAGTATAATGCTTTTGCAAGTTTGATTACCATCATGGGGCAAAGCTCGAAGACTTTGTTGAGTAAAAGACTTTGCCAAGTTTAGTCAATCTGGGGCAGCTACGTCGAGATTTGACAAATCTCTCCAAGAATCTGTTGATCTGGGGCAGATTATTCCAAGTCTTCATGATGACAAGGATCCCTTTAAACCTTTTTGAGGTAGTTTCCTTTCATAGACTATGTAGTCTAGGGCAAGTTGTGAATCAAAAGTTACCTTGATCACCTCATTAGCTTGAAGTACAAAGGTTGTTGCCACGATCAATTCAGAGTATGTCACTCTCTACCAAGAAGTTTTGAGACAACTGTTGACTGTTGGGTTTTCTTTCTCACCTTGTGTTGAGTTTTGAACTAAAATTCCCCGCATGTTAACTTGTTTGCTTTAATGTTACCTTCTTATTTCCTCTGCAAGTTCGGAATGGTGATTTTCTCCAAAGAAATTTTCTCTGATTCCCCATAATAGAGCTTGATGTGTTGTCCAATCTTTTTGATAAGACGAAGATGATCTGTAAATTCCTTGCAGAGATTGATAATCCCCAGTGAGTTTGGTCCTCGTGGAAGAATTTTGCTTCGGTGTTCCTCCTCAGCTCACTTGTCAGGATGGAATTAATCCCCAGTTGAGTTTATTCCTCAAGGGGCAAAGCTTTATTTGGCCGTTTCTATCCAGTTTGTTCTTGGAGTTGAACTTTGGCCTCTTGCAATACTATTTTGAACCTCTCTAGGTTGGGAAACCTAGATTGAGGAGGCATTTATTTTGCACCTCTTAAGGATTATGCTTTCCTCAACAATGGAAAATTCACTTGTGATTGATGTTCTTATCAGATATGGAAAGGCTTATTTCCCGGCAGTGTTGTCATTGCACTCCGTTGGAATTTGTACTTGAAAGCAAGGGGCAGGTTTTGTCCTTAGCATGTTTTGTTGACAACAAATACAAGCCTCTTTATTTGAGCAAGTTTGTATGTCTCAACATATTAATCTTATCTTCCAATCAAGTGATAATCTCGCATACTTTATGAACTTCTTGATTCCAAGTGGAAGAAGCTCAGCAAATGGTAAGTCTCTTCAGTGTAAGTGACAGTTTGCATCCAAATGGAAGAAGCTCAGCAAATGGTAAGTCCCTTCATCAGAAGTGACAATTTGCATCCAGTTCCTTTTCTCAAGCCATGTCCTTGATTAAAGAAGAAGTTGATCCCTATTCTTAGCGGCAGCTTATTATTCTCAGTAGCTCATCGTCAACTGTTGAGGCGGTAATTCAACTTTCTCCTACCTTAAACTATTGAGTTGGTAGCTCACCTTCAGTGGAACGTTGGTGTATCTTGTTCTCTTTCATCGTCAGTGGTACGTCGATGAATTATCCCTTTTTATATCATCAGTGGTACAGTGGTATATCTCTTCATACCTTCAGTGGAACGTTGGTATGTGTTATCGTCAGTGGTACGGCGGTACATCTCTTTCATCGTCAGTGGTACGTCGATGAATTATCTCCTTTTATATCATCAGTGGTACGGTGGTATATCTCTTCATGCCTTCACTGGAACGTTGGTATGTGTTATCGTTAGTGGTACGGCGGTACATCTCTTTCATCGTCAGTGGTACGTCGATGAATTATCTCTTTATATCATCAGTGGTACGGTGGTATATCTCTTCATACCTTCAGTGGAACGTTGGTATGTGTTATCGTCAGTGGTACGGCGGTACATCTCTTTCATCGTCAGTGGTACGTCGATGAGTTATTGTAACACCCCGTTAATTCTTTTTTATTAAAACTCATGATATATGTTGTTAATACTTGGATAAAACTTGTCTGAAATGTGTGATGATGTGAAAATTGATGTTATTTGTGTGCTATGTTCGTATGTACCTGAAATTGGGGAAATGGGATAGGGTAAATGCTGTCAAAATGGTGAATTTGGCTGTGCAGGTACGTAGGAACCGGTTCCCATGTGGGACGAACCGGTTCCCCCTTATAAAAACAGAGAGGTATGAATTCTGGGTTGCTGGGAACCGGTTCCCAGATAGGGACAACCCGGTTCCCCATAGTAAAAATTAGAGGCGTGATTTTGGATGCAGCCAGGAACCGGTTCCCATGTGGGACGAACCGGGTTCTGCAGCATATTTTCTAAAAATGTTTTATTTTTATAAACCCATAACCTTTGATCCGAGTATCCGATTTATGTGCCGTTTTGGGCATTGAGAAGCTAATTAGGTGCTTTATTTGATAAAGTGATAATACGGGCAGTAGCCGACTTTACTTTAAAAACTCGAATTAATTGTTGATGAATTGAAACATGGTATATGTATATGTGCTTATTCATATGACTATTGATGCATGTATTTATGTTGGTGATGGGATTATGATATCCAATGAGTGATGTTAGTATATAACATGTCGTAAATGATACATGCTTTGTGACTTTACTGTTGAGTTGTTTTAGCAATTTATTACATGGTGTACAATGATGATAGATGTAACGATGTATGATGATGGTGATGATTGATGATTGTGAATATTAATATGTTGTTAATATTAATATGTTGGTTATGGTGAACGTATGTGAATGATTGAATGATGCTTATACATGTACATACTTGTTGTGACAAGCGATGTTAAGCATCAGAATGATGATGATGTATGATGATGTAAGTATGTGTCATGTGTGCATTATTCATAAATCATTTGCATTGGAAGGCTAATTCCCATTGTGCGGAGATTAGCGGGAAGTCATCGTGTGCCCATGTGGGGTGTGAGCGATGAGGCAGTAGTCGTGTGCCCATGTGGGGTGTGAGCGATGAGGCAGTAGTCGTGTGCCCATGTGGGGTGTGAGCGACTAGAGGGCAGTATCAAAGAGAGAAGTCCTGTGAATGTGATTCACGAATTTTGGTACCACATGCATAGTGTCAGTTGAATCATATGCATTGGTTATAACATGATTGGATGAGATCCAGTGTTATGCCTTGGTGTGTTTACATGATTGATGTATCAAGGAGTTGTTGTTAATATAACTTGATTATTTGATGGAATGAAGAGTTGTGGGCCGATGGCCAAATATTGTTGAATTGATGCTTGCTTATTGTAATAATTTCCGACTGTATGTATATTGGATGGATGATAATTACTACGAGATTTTATTGATTATGATTGTATAATGCTTATTAATTCGAATGAAACTCACCCTTACTTTGATGATTTCAGATTAAGGATGTAGCGGCGTCTTGATTGGGTGAAGATAGCTTGTAGGCTAACCCGTAGTTCGTGTCGAGTCATGCTCTGATAGTAACACTGGGATCGATTAGTCTTAGCATTACTTGTTATACATTGTTGCCATTTTGGCTATGGATTTATGTATTGAGTATTTGTGTGGAGATGTTTCCTAATACTGTTGAATTAAGTTCCGCTGTGCTAAACACATGTTTGATATTGGTTAATTTCTAATAAAGCATGACAATCAACTTGATGTTTTTTATTTATTTTAATAATTGTAGCATCCTTGATGTGTTATTACTCTGATTATATTATATTTCCGCGGGGGTTTAGAAGGGTGTTAGAATAGTGGTATCAGAGCATAGTCGGTCGTTGTGACCAGAGTCTTGTTGTTAATTTTTCCTTTCGGTATGCGACATGTGTGTGAAACACTGTCGATACTCAGTGTGTTCTAACTGTTTGCCTGCAGAAGTGGGATTGAAACTAGTGGGGGAGAAGTCATGCTTCTCGGATATGTCTCAGATGCAAGATGTTAGAGTGATGCGTAGGGCAGCAGTACAAGAGTTTGGAGTTATTGTTTTCTGAAGTGAAGGTGACATGGGCTGAAGACTGTGGTTGTTGTTCAGTCGGAGTGTCTCGGAGTAGATGATGGTTATTTCTGAGAAATGGAATTTCGAAGTTGTGATGCTTTGAGTGCTACTGATGGACTGTGATGTTGTTGTGTGAGTAGCCCTATGTGAAAGGTCGTTGTTGAAGCAGTGATTAAAGGAAGTATTGTCGTAGACCTTGTCGTAGGATTACTAGTAAGTAATTGAGATGATAGTAGAGGTTATCGATGTTGTTGAGGAAGTTTCGAAGTGCGATTAATGCAAAGAGACGAGTATGATCTCAAGGATAAGAAGGTTGATGATGGCGTACATGAATTTGGTTTCAGGATGTTGCAGAAATCGAACTTCAGCGATGAAATGTGTTGTTTAAGTTATAAGAAGTTTGGAAGCGAAGAGATGTGATAAGATGATGTTAATAATGAGATTAATTTGAAAAGGATGAGTTTTGGAGCAGAATTTCCGTAAGCAAATCGCAGGAAAATTGCTGAATCATTATGAAATTTCGAAAATTCATAACTGGAGTTCTGGACATCCGATTTGAGTTCCGTTTGAAGCGTCGGAAAGCTAACGAGATGAACTTTGTTATAAAAATGGTTGCAGCAGCTGTAACATATTTAATTGTGTCAGAATGATGTTAGAAAGAGGTGAAGTTACGGTTACACTTGTCCTTAGAACTAGACTTGTTCATTGGTACCGCACGAGACTTCAGCGTCAGAGTTGAACTGGTTGAAAGAATAATGAGAAGGCTTGTTGTGAAGCAATTTTAGGAATAGGTGTTCCAATTGAGGAGTTCTGGAGATATCGTATAGAGTGTCGCAGCATGGCGTCGGTGTTGCATTTTTGGATAACAATAGAAAATTCATGTCTTGAGCTCTGAGTGTCGGATTAATGTACCGTTTGAACCCACGAAGAGGAGAGATTATGTTCTACATTGTGGAAGAGTTATAAATACCATAGACTGGTCCTATGAGGAGATATGATGATGTCGTTTAAAGAAGCATGAACCAGTGTTGAAATAGGAATGCTCACTACCGCGATTGTTTGAAATGAGGTTGAATAGAATGTGACGTGGATGAATAAGCTGATAAAGATGATTTAAGTACCGATGGATTTGAGTGATGAGTGAAGTAGTAGAGAAGGTGAAAAAGACTTGAAACTGTCTGTAGTATATTGTGATACGTCACTGATGGGTTTGGGTGGTGTATCGATGTTAAACCAGTAAGTAGTAGCTCATGCGTCGAAACAACTCAAGGAGCATGAAGGGAATTATCCGACCCATGACTTAGAGTTGACGACAGTGGTTTTGTTTGTGGCGACATTATTTGTATGGTTCGAGATTCGAAGTGTTTAGTGATCATAAGAGTCTGGAGTACCCCTTTGATCAGCAAGGGCTTAATGTGAAGCAATAGAAATGGTTAGAGTTTTTGGATTACCATCTTGGTGAGGAAAAATGTTCTGCCAATGCACTGAGTAGGGAACCTCTAAAAATGTCGATGCTGATGGTGAAAGAGTTGGATTTAATTGAACAATTCAGAGAAATGGTGTTCTTGACGAGATTAGAGAAAGTCAGAAAGCTGATGTTGAGTTGATCGATAAGTCGACTTTGAATTACCAAGGTAAAGACGGTGAATTCATAATTGACGAGGATGGTGTAATAAGGTCTAGAAGTTGCGTTTGTGTTCCAAATATTACCAAGTTGAGAAAGAATATTCTAGAAGAAGGACACCATAGAGAATTTTTAGACTATGACAATGTTAATGAGTTTGGGTGCAAACTCGGAAAAGACACTATTATGTAGTAACAACGGTTTATGCTTAAATATGATTGTCGGCTATCTATTGACAAATTGAGGACTTGATCACCCTTAATCTCTTGTTGATAGTAGGCGGAATCATATAGATGGTATGAGATTGCTTGTTACCTTAATGGTATAAGATGTGATGAATGCTGAGATATGAGAATAACCACTCACCATATTGTGGGAACTTATGAGGAAGTGAATATGAAGGAGTGCAAATTATTGGACGGTGACTTAAGACGAGTAGTCGTAGTCGTACAGCGAAAGTATGATGTAGAGTGGTGTTATGAGTGCTACTCGTGAGCAGTGAGGAATTAATATGTCGGAATCCTACATAGAGAATATGTGTTTATCTATATGTTGGGTTTAGAATCTCGTGGACATAAAGATGTCGTGCCAAAGGATTCGGGCCCTTTTGAATAATTGCCGAGACGATGAATATGCTGTTATGGTTGTACGTAGTTAACGAGTATGTATTCGGAGAAGTTAAGACGAAGAGTTGATACTACACGATGCTATAATAATCTTGTGATGTTGTAAAGTGTGATGTAAATTTCTAAATATAATGAAGGATTATACTCTGCGAAGGACGAAGTTAATTTGATTCTTAGTGGAGATCGGGACTCAGTTGAGCTATCTTGTAAGCAATGGTATATTGAGGATGATGAGCTATGTAATTATAACTACTGATGGGTGCTTGTTCCGATAGTGGGAATGTTTTTAATAGATGAAGTAACTCGGGAATTTGCTTTGAGTAAGTGTAAGTATTACTTTATCGCTCAATTGGAAGAGTGTGCCTAAGATTGGTACGTGGGTAAATGGAATCCATTACTACAGTGTTGATCAGTTGTGATCATACCATGGATTGTGTAATTGTATTATTCAGTTATTGAGCGTATTGTATGGATCGCACCTCGAAGTTTCATTGTTGTTAACCGTTGGAGTTATAGCGAGTGGTACACCTGGGGATGGTCAAATGCAACGTAAGAACTGAGATTGAATGCATGAGATATGCTTATGTTGGTTATGTCAAATGAATTTTGAGACTCGACTAAGAAGGTGTTAACGGAGAATGGGAGAGTCAAATGAAGGACTCTTATCTGGGACTTTTCACTTGAAGTATGTTTTCGAGGACGAAAACTCTTTTAGTGGGGGAGAGTTGTAACACCCCGTTAATTCTTGTTTATTAATTTAATTATTATTTTTAATTAAATTATTAGAATTAATAATTTTTGGGAATTATTTGGAAAATGATGAAATATTGGCATTGGGCCTAGAGTGGTGGTTAGCAGTAAGGGGGTGTTAACTAAGCAAGCCCATTATAATATTTTATTTTATTTTTCATAAAATAAAGGAATTGGAAAGAAGGGAGGTGGAAGCAAAAGAGACAGACTCTGAGAAAAAGAAGAACACGTGAAAGTGAGAAGAGCCAAAGGGGAAGAAGACCTTTGAAGATTCGACTCTGAAATAAGGGGGGATTCTTCGGGTTAGTAATCCTTATGCGATTGTAGGTAGTATGATTGATTAGGATTGTTGTCTAGTTCAATCGTACATGTCGGGTTGGGAATTTTGTTAGGTTTTGATGAATTTGTATGAATTACATGATTCTGTTAATACTCATGATATATGCTGTTAATACTTGGATAAAACTTGTCTGAAATGTGTGATGATGTGAAAATTGATGGTATTTGTGTGCTATGTTCGTATGTACCTGAAATTGGGGAAATGGGATAGGGTAAATGCTGTAAAAATGGTGAATTTGGCTGTGCAGGTACGTAGGAACCGGTTCCCATGTGGGACGAACCGGTTCCCCCTTATAAAAACAGAGAGGTATGAATTCTGGGTTGCTGGGAACCGGTTCCCAGATAGGGACAACCCGGTTCCCCATAGTAAAAATCAGAGGCGTGATTTTGGATGCAGCCAGGAACCGGTTCCCATGTGGGACGAACCGGGTTCTGCAGCATATTTTCTAAAAATGTTTTATTTTTAAAAACCCATAACCTTTGATCCGAGTATCCGATTTATGTGCCGTTTTGGGCGTTGAGAAGCTAATTAGGTGCTTTATTTGATAAAGTGATAATACGGGCAGTAGCCGACTTTACTTTAAAAACTCAAATTAATTGTTGATGAATTGAAACATGGTATATGTATATGTGCTTATTCATATGACTATTGATGCATGTATTTATGTTGGTGATGGGATTATGATATCCAATGAGTGATGTTGGTATATAACATGTCGTAAATGATACATGCTTTGTGACTTTACTGTTGAGTTGTTTTAGCAATTTATTACATGGTGTGCAATGATGATAGATGTAACGATGTATGATGATGGTGATGATTGATGATTGTGAATATTAATATGTTGTTAATATTAATATGTTGGTTATGGTGAACGTATGTGAATGATTGAATGATGCTTATACATGTACATACTTGTTGTGACGTTATTGGTACGAGGTGATAAGCGATGTTAAGCATCGGAATGATGATGATGTATGATGATGTAAGTATGTGTCATGTGTGCATTATTCATAAATCATTTGCATTGGAAGGCTAATTCCCATTGTGCGGAGATTAGCGGGAAGTCATCGTGTGCCCATGTGGGGTGTGAGCGATGAGGCAGTAGTCGTGTGCCCGTGTGGGGTGTGAGCGACTAGAGGGCAGTATCAAAGAGAGAAGTCCTGTGAATGTGATTCACGAATTTTGGTACCACATGCATAGTGTCAGTTGAATCATATGCATTGGTTATAACATGATTGGATGAGATCCAGTGTTATGCCTTGGTGTGTTTACATGATTGATGTATTAAGGAGTTGTTGTTAATATAACTTGATTATTTGATGGAATGAAGAGTTGTGGGCCGATGGCCAAATATTGTTGAATTGATGCTTGCTTATTGTAATAATTTCCGACTGTATGTATATTGGATGGATGATAATTACTATGAGATTTTATTGCTTATGATTGTATAATGTTTATTAATTCGAATGAAACTCACCCTTACTTTGATGATTTCAGATTAAGGATGTAGCGGCGTCTTGATTGGGTGAAGATAGCTTGTAGGCTAGCCCGTAGTTCGTGTCGAGTCATGCTCTGATTGTAACACTGGGATCGATTAGTCTTAGCGTTACTTGTTATACATTGTTGCCATTTTGGCTATGGATTTATGTATTGAGTATTTGTGTGGAGATGTTTCCTAATACTGTTGAATTAAGTTCCGCTGTGCTAAACACATGTTTGATATTGGTTAATTTCTAATAAAGCATGACAATCGACTTGATGTTTTTTATTTATTTTAATAATTGTAGCATCCTTGATGTGTTATTACTCTGATTATATTATATTTCCGCGGGGGTTTAGAAGGGTGTTACAGTTATCTTTTTATATCATCAGTGGTACGGTGGTATATCTCTTCATACCTTCAGTGGAACGTTAGTATGTGTTATCGTTAGTGGTACGGCGATACATGTCTTTCATCGTCAGTGGTACGTCGATGAATTATCTCTTTTATATCATCAGTGGTACGGTGATATATCTCTTCATACCTTCAGTGGAACGTTGGTATGTGTTATCGTCAGTGGTACGGCGGTACATCTCTTTCATCGTCAGTGGTACGTCGATGAATTATCTCTTTTCATATCATCATTGGTACGGTGGTATATCTCTTCATACCTTCACTGGAACGTTGGTATGTGTTATCGTTAGTGGTACGGCGGTACATCTTTTCATCGTCAGTGGTACGTCGATGAATTATCTCCTTTATATCATCAGTGGTACGGTGGTATATCTCTTCATACCTTCAGTGGAACGTTGGTATGTGTTATCGTCAGTGGTACGGCGGTACATCTCTTTCATCGTCAGTGGTTCGTCGATGAATTATCTCTTTTTATATCATCATTGGTACGGTGGTATATCTCTTCATACCTTCAGTGGAACGTTGGTATGTGTTATCGTCAGTGGTACGGCGGTACATCTCTTCATCGTCAGTGGTACGTCGATGAATTTCTCTTTAATACCTTCAGTGGAACGTTGGTATGTGTTATCGTTAGTGGTACGGCGGTACATCTTTTCATCGTCAGTGGTACGTCGATGAATTATCTCTTTTATATCATCAGTGGTACGGTGGTATATCTCTTCATACCTTCAGTGGAACGTTGGTATGTGTTTTCGTCAGTGGTACGGCGGTACATCTCTTTCATCGTCAGTGGTACGTCGATGAATTATCTCTTTTTATATCATCATTGGTACGGTGGTATATCTCTTCATACCTTCAGTGGAACGTTGGTATGTGTTATCGTCAGTGGTACGGCTGTACATCTCTTCATCGTCAGTGGTACGTCAATGAATTTCTCTTTAATACCTTCAGTGGAACGTTGGTATATGCTATCGTCAATGGTACGGCGGTACATCTCTTCATATTATCAGTGGTACGATGGTGTGTTTTCTGTTAACGGAAGACTGGCATTCTGATTCAGGATGTATATTTTTCTCATCCCCAGTGAAAGAGGATGCCCCCTTTATCATCTCCAGCGAAAGGTGATTGCTTTAACCTCTCTGGTGCGAAATGTTTTCCCCAGAGAAGTTTCTTTTCCCACCAAAGTTTTGTCTCTCCAACAAAGTCTCTCCTTCCCCAGTGGAGTTTCTGCCCGCAAGACATTTGTTTCCCCAGTGAAGTTCTGCCCATAAGACATTTGTTTCCCTAGTGGAATTCCTTTTCCTCCCCGGTGTTGTCATGTTTTATCCTCATCGTATGTATTCATTAAACATTGCATGGCATCTTAGGTTCAAAAATTGTGTTTTATATATTTAAGTCTCTTCGATTTCGTCAAAAGAAGATTTCCAATCATTGTATCTCCGAATCGAAGAAACTTAAATAGGGGCATCTGTCATACCCCAATTTTTGACCCTAAGATCACACATCATTTGCATACCAATCATCAATCAAGAAGTTTTAACTTAGAGCTCTACTTGTAATGTTGTGCTCAATTCATCTGCAAGGGAATCATCGAGCACCCATGTTTAGTCTTGTATATATTGTTTTACTAACCAAAATATCAAAAATATTGCCTTATGCTTTTGTGTGTTTGTGTTTTGTAGGTACCAAGTCAAAACATCCATCAAAAGGAGCATTTTTCAACATTTTCACTATGCAAATCGATTTGCATAAGGTGTAAATCGATTTACACAATTGTTTCTGCACCAGATTTGCTTCTGCCATCAGTGCAAATCGATTTGCATAAGACAGCAATCGATTTGCATAACTGTTTTTGCCCTAGATTTTGCCTTTTTCAGCTATGTAAATAGATTTGCATAAGGTGTAAATCGATTGCACCAGTGCGAATTTGGAAAAATGAGGGCAAATTTCAGCTTTTGAAAGTGTTGACATCATTTGCAAGCATGGGAAGCATGACTTAGCTCTTGTATTTGATTATCTACATCATTTAATCATAGACCCTCATGTGATTGCATCAAGACCATTGGATTTCATTTTGGCTCCAAAACCATTTCCCAAGCCTAATTCTATTTTCCAATCCTAACTCCAATCCACAAAATCTCCCAAGCCTAAGTGCTATAAATTGAGGCATTCCCCTCCTCATTTTTCAAGCTTTGATAGCCAAAAAACTTATTGCAAATTCATTTCTTGAAGCTTTGATAGCCAAGAAAACTCTTGCACTTTCTCTCCTCACCTCTTCCAAACCCCTCACTCAAAGCTCTCATTTCTTCCACAAAATTAGTGAGTTACATCTTGAACCTCACTAATTTAGAGCTAAACCTCAACATAAACACTACTTTTTCTTCATCAATTGTGAGAGATCAAGGCTTGTGGTTGTGTGTTCTTGAAGAAGATTCAAAGTTTGTGAAGATTTGGTAAAATTCTAGATCCTTTCCATGATCCAAGATGTGATCCATTGTTGTTTATGCTTGATGCACCTTTGGTGTTACATTGATGAGATTTGCTTGCTTACTTGATACATTTTCGTGCACAAATTGATCCAAGATCACAAGGTGTTTGGTTTTATGTTTAAACAAGTTTTCTTCTCTTTATTTGCTGTTTTTTTTTTAAAACTGTGTTGTGCAAATCGATTTACATCTGGTGCAAATCGATTTACACAACTGAAAAGCTGCGCAGATTTGAAAACAGAGTTATGCAAATCGATTTACACTTTGTGCAAATCGATTTACATCTGGACAGAATGCTTGTTTTTGTGGTTTTTGACTTGTTTTTGGTTCTAACTCATCTTCTACTCCATTCTTTTGATATTTTCTTTGAATCACAAGTTAGAGGCCTTATTTCTCTCTAATTTCAATGGACTTAGGGCGTCGATAGGATGAGAATCCAAATCTGCAATATTAAGTGATTGAAATTATGGATGAAAGGAGCTTTTAATGTGGTTCCATCTTTTACTTCTCTTTATTTTGATCGATGAAAGTCTTAATACCTTGAGAATTCTTATGGATTCTTGGTAAAGACTAGATCACTCACCATTTTTCTTTTCGTGCGGTATTGCTTTCGGAGAGTGATCTACATATCGCTTCTCTCGCATGCATTAGCACATAAAGTTTTGACCGACCTCGTTGTAGGGTGATTTCTACATAAATGACTTGGCGATCTGCTTAACATAGCGCAATATTTCGTGTCCCGAATAAAAAAAGATCAAATATGGAAGAGAATTGTATGCGGTTGATTTAAGACTTATGGAAATTTATCGTGTAGTCGCTATGATTTTATCAAGCTTCTGATAAGTTTCCATTGACTTTAAATCCGAGAACATCCTTCACTCACCATCGATCTTCATTACTAACTTTGATAACATACTTGACAAGTTTCAAGATGGTTATCTTTAACATCTAACAATTGACTTTAATTTCCGCACTTTATTATATTGCTCTTTATATTTCTCGCTTTATCGCTTTATTTTATCATTTCATCATGTTTACATTCTGCTATTTTTCCTTTGTCCATTTGGACGTTTATATTCCGCTATTTTCTCTTTGTCCATTTGGACATATGTTTATGTTTCCGCTATTTTCTTTTGTCCACTTGGACCATACTTTACTTTTATACTAAAACACTAATAAATAACAAAAATCTAAAAAACACTTAAGGCTATCTTTTGGACTATTGGTTACTATCCCTAGCATTTTGGAGATTCGGACTTATGGACTTAGTACCTCTGGACTGTTATGATATTGTTACTCTGCTGTTATTCTGTCTGTCTGACATTGGATTGTTGTCTGTTTGTATGTGCAGGCATTTCCTTGAAAGCCCTTGATGGTTAATTCCAAGGCATTGATATAAGGATTTTACCTGAAAACAGCCGTTACTCTGCCCGATTTTCATCAGAATTTTAATGTGCTTAATGCAAAGTGGTGCTAAAGATAATAAGTTCATCTGGATCCCCAAGTGATAATGTTGGTTTAGTATTGATATTCCAAAGGATGGGAAATCTACCTTGACTCACAATGTCAAGTGTTGGCTTCTTATTTCGGTTAGACCGTTTCTTTCCTTAGCTTTTATTTTACGCAATAGGATAGCCTCTTCATCTCCTCCCATTCTTAAATTTTCAAAATCTCCTCCCTTTTTCCAAAATATTCTTATGTTTGCAAACCTTTTCAAAACCTTTCTTTTAAAATATCTTTTGCCCATTAGTGGCCCCTTTTTCAAAAGTTTAGACACTGTCAATTGTCGAAATGAGTGGTTATACCCCACGATTTTGAAATTGATTGATATAATGAGATCTTTTCCGCGTGAGAGAGCTAGTGGCATACTCGTTGATTTTATCCGAGTTGGAGCCCTTCTTTCATTTGCGATGTAAAGAACTCATTTGTTCTCATGCTCAAAATCAATGGCTGAGTATTTCTCTCCGACGACGATAAAGTGTTTATTCGTTTTTTTTAAAATGTTTTCCCTTTAAGCGTAACTACATTAGCTCTGACTTCTCCATTGCACCGAGGAGGTATGTAGGCCCAAGGCTTAACGTCTTGCCGACCTTATTTTAAAAATAAAACAAACCCGTTTTTTAGCACACACACGACACAGATTTTCAAAAAGGTTCCTGTGGAGTACCACAGATATGAGGGGTGCTTTAAACCTTCCCCTTGTATAATCAACACCCGAACCTGAGATCTCTTTCTTGTTTTAAAACAAAACTTTGGGTTTTTCGTTCTTTTCCCTTTTCCTTTGAAAAAATAAAGCGCGGTGGCGATTTCAAACGAAATATTGATTCGAGTCAATCCCATGGCTTCGATATCAGATTTTCCCCGCTACACTCACCATTCAAATTCAAGAATGTCCATACATACCAAGATCCAAGAAACCATACAAAAAAATATTACATCATATAAGCCCACTATATTCATCCATACACTATTAAATGTCCATTACAAAAATTACTAATTACAAGAGGATGCAATCCAACACAGGGCCCTGCTCTTTGAAGTTACAAAAAAAAAACAAAATCAATCTGCTGCACAAAGGAAGAAAGAAAACGGTTCAACCTTGCATACTTTATCCACTCCTGTTGCAAACGATTCAAAGGGAACCACATCAATAGACCCTCACAAACCGGTTCGGTTTAGCAGAAATAACCGAATTCATAGAAACAAAATCGCATAACAGAAAAGGGGGAGATCAATAATAGTTCACAAGAAAAAACACATAAATTTACCGAGAGAAATTCAGAAAAAGAAGGAAGAAAAATCTAACAGAAAACTCTCTTCACTCTTACTCATCATCTTGGTTCAACCTTCAACCTGCAGCGAACAAAAAAAGAATCAGTGGAATAAACTTCTAACATAAACGTAACAAACTTTTGAGAGAGGAGAGAACGAACCGATTCACAAAGCTTCATTCTCTCTTTATCAACCTCGGCTTCTTCATCTCCATAATCTCAGAATTCATCATCTTCATCGAAATTACTCAATCTCCATCTTCTCGGCACAATATCCTTCACCTTCAGGTAATCGAATCGGTTCAGAAGTTCAATCCTCTCTCTCAATCTTCTTCTCGGATCTTGAACACTCCACACCTTCTATGTCGATTCCATTCAATCATACTCTTCTTCAACAATTGACTTCAGCCATAAATCTTGAATCAAACCTTCAATCTCCTTCTCTCTATGAATTCATCAACATCCTTCACGCTTCAATCTGCAAGAACGTCGTTCTTCATCTCAGCATCATCTTCGTCGCATCTTCGTTCTCATTGCAAATACGATTTAGCGACTTCAAACACTTTGACTCGCCTTCATCTGCAATAGCAACAATCTCACGCCATCGACACGATTTCAAAACGGCATCAGTCTTTAACGCACGCATCGCGCGCGATGCATCGCTAATCAATCATCATTATGAATCCGAACACAGAAGTAGAAGTAAATCGGAGAAGATGGAAGAGGTATTGAGAGGAGAGAGATACGAGAGTTAGACGGAGAGAGTAGGAGAGCGAGAGCCTTGCCGGAGAATCTCGCCGGTGAGAACTTTGGCCGCCGCTGCCGTTTCAAACTTGCAAAGGGGAAGAAGACTGACTCCAATAGTCATAATACAACGTCACCCTACCTTCCCTTTTGTGTTTATTCTTGATTAATTAGTATTAATTAAATGTGATTTGGTTAATTGCTGTTAATTGTTTTAATTTAACAAAAGATGATAAAATAAGATCTAATTCATAAAATTTGATGAAAAATAATGAATTGGTGATGGATCAATTCAGTCAACCTTGGGCCATGCATTCAGATGTCACACCCCCCCTAAGGCCCACGCACCATTCTCCTTTTTGGGGTAGATTAAATCTGAACAAAAAACTCTAGGATTAGGCCACCAAATTCTGTTCATACTTCCCAAAGCCCGATACCATCTCCATAGCACAAAAACTGAAACAAAAACTCACTTTGGACCAATGCTGTTTGGGCCCCTGCGCTTAATTACCATGCTGCACCATACTTTCCTGCAATAAACCCCCCTGTACATATTTTCCAACATTAGATTTAATTATTTTTCATAGTTTTGTTTCCTATTTCTTTCATGTAATAAAAACATAAAAATCGAATATTTTGTTGCTAGTTTTTGCATGACAAAATCGATAATAACAAAAACATTTAATCTTTTCTAGTTAGAATTAGATTTTGTTTTCTATATTTGTTTTAGATGATAAAATGAATAAAAATATGTAATATTTTCTTTGTTAGATTTTAAATGCTTTTGTTACATAGTTTTGTTCTATTATTTTTTAGATGAAAATGTCACAAAAAAACAATTTAATTTTGTTAGATTTTTGTTTAGGATTTAATTAGAACTTAATTGATAGTATTTTCTATAGCGTGCTTCCTTGTTACTACTGATTCGCTTGTTGAGATGTGCGAGGTACTTCGAGAGAGCCTTCGATTGCGATTTGACTTGCTTCGTGTTCCACTTTATTTGTGGGACACGAACTCGCTTCCGGTGCGATTGATTTGCGTCGTGTTCCACTTTATTTGTGGGACACGAACCTATTTCCGATGCCAGTCACCTGATCTCTCATTCATTGAGATGTATACTCTTGTACTGTCTGGATTGTTTCTCTTGCAGGTTGCTCATGTGGTTATGCTCGACGTGTACCACATGTCGCTCGTGATTTATTTTCACGACGACGCTTTCTGACTCGTTTTGCTTGATGATGGCTTACGCGAAGTATTCCAGACTTCTCTGCTTACGCTTGCTAGCTCATTGCGGATTCGCTATCCGTTCGGTATTGTCTCCTTGTCCCTTTTACCGCTTTTCGCATCATCCTATAACATGAGAAGTAGGACCTAGACATGCATCTGGCCAAGTCCTCGAAAGAGGCTCTGTTTTTGTTGGTGTGTTTATATTTGTACTTTGCGGCAGGGAGTCACGGTGTAATAAGTCCTATATGGCACTCCGTTAAGTCCTCATGGAAGGCACGCGGAAAGGGTTAGTAATCAACCCCGCCTAGTCTCATCGAGTCCGTTTGGTATGCGCACGCTATGCGTCGCTCGCTTCCGAACATGCACAAGATCTTGTTATCGAGTATGTCAGAAAAAGGGTTCATGTAGCCGGACCCCCGCACTTCTTACAGCTCGGGTCCCTCGACGTTGATGCTCGGTGTACGCATGCACCGTTTTCCTTTACGATCCGTGACGGCTTGGTTGCTGAGAGGGAATCGCTCCTCTTGTCTATGGCCCGATCATTTTCGCGACGTCTAATGCTTGGTTTACTTGGGTGAGCTGCTCCCCTTGGCTATGGCGGGACCGCCTTTCTACCACTCGACCAGTGCCGTTGGTCTGTTTGCTTTACGAGCGGAGCTCGTTTGTGTGATACTATTTGTTTGCTTTCGCTTCTCCCCGTAGGTTGATAGTTTAGTTTAGAATTGTACCCTTTGTATGATAACATTAGGTAGCAAGCTTTCCCCCTTAGCTTAGGTCTTCCTCGTGCATTCTTTAAAACACAAACCACACTCTTTGATTTTCTTTTCTTAAGAGCTTGTTATTTCCGCTCCATTCCCAAGCCTAAGTCTCCAAAGGTCGAGCAGCGGAGTGTGAATGTAACTCATTCACCTAAAAAACACAAAAACAAACAGAAATTAGTTAACCGAGCTACGGTAGCTCTGATTTTGCAAAACAGATACGTAGGCAGCGGGGTAGGGCCCGTGCGAGCACAATCCTTTCTTTTCCCTACATTCTGCATTCATTTTAGTCTAGGTTAGCGCAGTTTGTTTACACACCCATAGTTTTAGACACGAGCGTGGATACCATCGGGTACGATGGGCGCGAGGGGTGCTAAGTGTAACACCCCAATTCTACCCAAGCATATAGGTACAAATATCAGAGTATAAAAATTAAATTCATAAAAACAATTAGGGTATTACACTTAAGTAACCACATCACCAAACATAACATACTCGCAAAAGATGCGTAACACAATTAATCAAAGAGGAAAGATTCTCATAAACACTTGACAATATTTATATATATATATATATAATATGAATACATCCAAAGGATCAAATATACAACAAAAGGATCCTATAAGCATCATCTACAAAATAAGTGTTCGATCCCCCCTAGGTGTTACGTATCACGAGCGGACGACACCAAAACAGACGACTACTAAAAGAGCACCTACGCTTGCGGATCACCTGCACATTACCCACGAGTAGGTAACATTAAGGCAGAAGGGTGAGAATATAATTTATAATGAAAAGCATGATAAATATAGTAATGCCAACAAGTATCATCAAGAATCATACAACAAGGTAATCCACTAAGTCAGCCACAATCAATATATAAGTAATGCGATAAATGAGTAAGAACATAATGGTAAGTACAGATGGAGATGAATGAGACTCGACTATGCATATGCATGTGGTACCAAATCCGGAGTAAACTCCTCCTTGTCATTATGACAAATACACCTTGCCGAGCATTATGCTGGGACTTCTTTCCCTCAGGAAAATACACCTTTGTCGAGCAGTAAGCTACGACTAACCGTCATCGAGCATTTAGCCCCCACTGATGACCTCTTGCCACTCGGGCAAATACACCTTTTTACCGAGCATTAAGCTCCCACTGGTAATAATTGCCAATTCAGGCCACCTGTTAATAGCATTCCGCCATTAACGTAATGAAATGTCATGCTGTGCATACAAAGGACTCGATTACATAACAACAACAACAATAATATAACTTGGTCACATATCCACATCACACCAGTTAACTTTGCGCTTAAACCTTAGAAACACTTGAGGTTGTAACATTGATATTTGATGGTGGATAGAGCAATGGAAGTTTATTTGGACAATCAACCATCCTTCTTTGTGATTCTTTTTACTTTGGTCGAGGATTTGTAGTGACCTCTTTTTTTGACTTTGTTGTCCCTAACTTTTTCCTGAACTGTTTATTTTGAGATTACAGTTAGCGGGATATTTCGATTTTCGATAAGTCTCCTTCATAGGTTTGACTTAACAGCTTTTTCTTTTTGGTGGATATTGACTGCATGACTTACTGATTATGGAAATCCATCATTATTTGTATAAACAACAGTTAGTACAACTGAGTTAACTGAGTAACTACCTTGCCCCAGGTTGTGATTAAGGGTTTAATTTGTATGAGAAAGAAACTTCTACTTCTTAGGCTCAAAGGGGTTGACGAGGGATTAACATCCTTATATCTCCACTGTTTAGGAATTGAAACAATGCCTGTACATCGTCAGCATAGTCCGTTCAAAAGCATACTGTATGAGGTTGCGGTATCGTTTTCGTCATCCTCCCTAAAAAGGCATACAGCTTTAGCAGGAGTTGAGTATCATAAAACATATGCAAAGTAAAGACGCAATTTAAAATGAGTGATAGCGAAGTGAATTATTCAAGACAAACATATGCAATGCACTGATGATGATTATTAAAACATATAATGTCTATCATAAGTCAAATGTTTAAACAAACAGAAAAGAAACTTGCAAATGAAAGTAGATCTAATGATCCAACAGTTCGTCCGTCTAGACGTCAATCAGTCTTGTCATGACTAGGCATTGGAGCGGTGATCACCACAGGAGTTTCGGGGGGGTTGAATTTGATTTCCCCGTTATCGATTAGATCTTGAATCTTATTCCTTAATGTCCAGCGATCATTTTCGTAATGTCCAGGAATGTTGGAATGGTACGCACACCTCGCATTGAGTTTACAGCCAGAGGTGTTAGAATTTTTAGGAGCATCCCTCAGAGTAATCAATCTGATCTTCAACCGATGTTGTAATGTTTGAGCCGACGACATATTAATTTTGGTGAATTGACGCTTAGGTGCATCTGGCTTGCGTCGTTGTTGTGGAACTGGTGTAGAGATTCAGAGTATCCGGGGTTCGAGCTTCCGGAATGTGTATCTGATAAGAATGTTTCAGAATGTCCGGGGTTCGAGCTTTCGGAATGTATATCTGATTGGAATGTTTCAGAAGTATGGGGGTCAAGCTTCCAGAATGTTCATCTGATTGGAACTTTCAGAATGTCCGGGGTTCGAGCTTCCGGAATGTATATCTGATTGGAATGTTTCAGAAGTCTGGGGGTCATGCTTCCAGAATGTGCATCTGATTGGAATTTTCAGAATGTCCGGGGTTCGAGCTTCCGGAATGTATATCTGATTGGAGTGTTTCAGAAGTCTGGGGGTCATGCTTCCAGAATGTGCATCTGATTGGAATTTTCAGAATGTCCGGGGTTCGAGCTTCCGGAATGTATATCTGATTGGAGTGTTTCAGAAGTCTGGGGGTCATGCTTCCAGAACGTGCATCTGGTAGGAATTTTCAGAATGTCCGGGGTTCAAGCTTCCGGAATGTATATCTGACAAAGATTGATTTGTTGGTGATATTTGTCTGACCAGTTGGTCGACCTGAAAGGCAAAGTTAGTTTTATGTGATGTTATGAATGCAAATGCAATCTTTTCAAGGATATTTAGGAATTTAGTTAGCAACATTAGAAAATGGTTTGGTCGTGTCTTTTTCTGAAGAATTCTGAATTTTGTCTTTGAATGTCTTTCTTTGAGAATCAAGCTCACCATATCCAGTGGGTCATAGCCTCTGATTCGGGATACTTGTACTTTTGAATTTGAAAGTATATGGCTAGAGAAAAATAAATCCTCTTGCCCCTTGATAGGTACCGTGTCTTTGAATTTGAAGACGAATGACTAGAGGAAAATAAATCCTCTTGCCCCTTGATAGGAATTTAGTCCTTAATAAGGGCACCTGAAATTGTGCGCCCTAAATTCCTAGGATCCTTGAAAGGGTTAGTTAAATCATGTTATGCTTATGATGTCATGATGTCATGAATGTGATGTGAATGCAGTTCATTATGCACAACGTGAGATGGTAAGGGCAAACAAGTCCTTTAACAAAACCTGCCAGGAAACAAAGGTTAGTAGCAAACACAAACAAGTCACACCAGTGCCCTTAGGTTTAAAGGCTTGCATGAAGTTCGTAGGTAAGTACCCTCCCCACTGAAGTTTAGTTGGTTCAACCTGTCCTATATGAAGATCGGGTTCTAGGGAGCTCATATCATTGACCTTTCTCGAAGGCGCTTATCTCAGTTCGGCAATTGAATCACCAACCGAGAAGGTCCCGAAAGTCCAGTCCATATGAGTGTAGCTTCGAGTATCAACCAACTTCAGTCGGAACCAAAGCCAGCCACCTCGCTACTTTCTAGTAGGCCAAAGTCAAGTTCAACTAGGGTTCTAAGGGCAAATTAGTGCTTAATGACACCACGCAGCAGCCAAGTGTTTCCTCGAGTCGGATCCCAAGGAACACCAGGACAAACCAATGTGTCACACTAACGATGGCCACCATATCAACCACATCAGTATATGCTGTGCAGTCTCCTTGGTCTCATGCCATTTACCTAAGGTACTCAGATCCGGGTTAGGATCTTTCACACAAGTAAATACCCAAAACAGCCTTTGAAATATAAAGCAGACAAATCAAACAATTAAAGTGATCCTAAACTTTAAGGTAACCCCTCTTTTTAATCGAATAAATCCCCAGCAGAGTTGCCAGTTTTGTAATACGGTGAACTGACTTTTAAAAAATGTCGCGGATAAGCAAGAGTCGCCACCGACTTTTATTTTATCCAATTGGAAAGGCAAAAAGAACAAGAAAGACCTTTGAAAAAAGAGTGAGTTCGGGGGGTAGGTTATACAAAGGGAAGGTGTAAGGCACCCTTTGCATCCATGGTTATCCATGGTCTTATAATTGCTTAGCTCACTTGTTTGTTTGAAAAGTTTGAAGTGTCGTGTGTGAATAGTAAAAAGGTTTCGTTAAGGACTTTAGCTTGTAAATAAGCGAAGCCTTGTTTTGAAATTGTTTTGAAATAGGAGGTGTGAAAAGCATTTGATTTTCGAATTGATTGTGACCAAGCAATTAAGAACTACTTACCCTAAGTTCGTCTTTCTTGTTCTTTAAGTCTTTCGTTTAAAAGGGTCTATCCATCACATGAGAAGGCAGGAAGTCTTTCAATTTGATGTGCGGGTCATCGAAGGGTCATCGAGAACGATCGTTCGCCATAAGACTGTCCCTACCATAAAGAGGGTAGGTAGTCTAAGGGAAGGATATAATAGTATTTTTAGGAAACATGCAGAGATACCTTATCAATCGAAGGGACCGTCATCATTTATCGAGGCAACATCGAGGGACGAGATCATTTTATTCGTAGGCAACTCGAAGGGACTATGATATTTTATCGAAGGGACTATGATGATTTGAATTCGTAGGCAGCATGTGCTAAGGTATCCCTACGCTCGAAGGGACTTGACTATTTGATCGAGAAGGCAGCAAAAGAGTGATTACCTTAAAGGTGAGTGTGTGTAGCAATCACGTGAGTTCAGTTCGAATATTTATCTTTGCAGTTTATGAGTTATGTTCAAATATTAGTTGTCACTCCCTACTTTACTAACCACGCAGTTATATATCATACAGAAAAATAAAATGCGGAAAGTAAATGTTCTACGCTATTACAAAGCTTCGGGAATGGGGAATACATGATAAAAACCGGGGGAGGTGCGAGAAAGTAAAGTGCGAGGAAATAAAATCCTAATTAACTATTACATCCAAAAAACTTTGCAACCTATACATCATTTCTAGAATTTAAATAAATAATAAAAACGATAAAAAACGATAAATAAACAAGCATGCGTCAATCAACGGAGTTTGAGATGAGAAGAGAATCGGGAGGAATTTGAAATTAACGAAGAAATCTTGAATTTGAAATTAATAATAAAAAAACCTAATTCTAACGATTATTAATTAAAAAATTCGCTAAAGTTAATTATTTATTTATTTATTTAGGAGACAAGCTAAAATTAATTATTTATTAAATTAACTAAATATTAAATTAATTTTGAATAAATTATTTTGTTGGAAAACTCTAATATGAAATCCTAAATTACATTAATTAAACTAAAAAAGTAATAGTTAAATACTAATCCTAATTTTATTAAATTATTTAACCTAAAAAGCTAAAGTGATTAAATTTATTTAATTAAAATCCTAATTATGAAATTCTCAAATATTAAATGATAACAACAAAAATAGCACACAAAATAGAAACAAAAACAAACCTAGAAGCGCAAGATCCAGTGTGTGTGCACCCTGGAGGAACATGGTGTGTCTGCAGCCTCCTGGACTTAGGATTGCATTGATCTGGAGATCTAATAGCTGAGGCGTGATGGTGCACCGTGTGTACATGAAGATGTTTGTGCTGGATCCAAGAGCAAATAATTGTTAAAATAAAATGCCCAGGGGAAGACTCGAACTCAGGTTTGTTGGGTGATGGACCCAATCTCTTGCCTTCTGCGCCAATCACATTAGTTGTTTGTTAATTGATTAGAAAAAAATAAATAAGAAAAATAATGAAGTGAATTGAATTTTCAAAAGTCAAAGCGTGGGGCCCATGTTGGTGTGCATAGACGAATCACGTGCAGAGAGAGAGCTGGGTTGTTGACTAACGAACGGAAACACGCCACACGTGATGAGAGAGATCACGTTGTTTACTGTCCAATGAAATCATTCCATGCCTGGCTTACTACTGTTCATCATCGTTCTCCCATCTACAAGGCCCAGATTAGCTACAGTTTTGTTCCTCTTTTGCTACGACTTCTGTTAATGAATTTCATAGCAAATGCTGGAAACACCAAAAACTCAAAGAAACACGTTAAACAAAATCAAATAGTGCCCAGATCCCCTAAATCGTATGCTGCGGTTTCAATGGACTTGTTAGTTTTCCTCGAAACGGTCTAAAAACATGAATTAGAAGAACAATGACCTTCGTGCCCTAACAATGGCAAAGCTTGAATCCTGCGTCGAAGCTTACGAAACAAGGCTCAAAAACATTCTAAATATTATCATGAATACGAATATGTGATTTAAATCCATTAAAAACGCATGAATTGTCGAAATCAAAAAAAAAAATTTTGAACAAATCGAAATCAAAATTTTAAAATAACAACAAACCGTGAGAGTCGTGTGAGCTCTTCCTACGTGCTTCAGTCTTCAAGAACAATATGTATGTACTCCTGGGGTCTCTAGGAGTATGAATGACTGCTCGGAGTTGGCTGAATCCTTCTGGAAACTATTGTTTTGTCGTGCCCTAGTTTCTCCAAGGTTTGAAGGTTTAGAGCTTGTTTTGAGGCAAGGGTTTTTCGTGAGCCCTAATGCTGAATTAATTCAGGTTATATAGAGGTTGGAATTAGGTTAAAAGATTGGAGAAAAAAATCCATGATTGAGAGATTGACTCTTTGATTGAAGATTTGATTCAATTTGCATGCAATTCTTTCTATTCTTGCACCATATTTATTTCTTGCATATTTTCACGATTTTCTGGCCCTTGTGTGATGATTTGGACTTGAATAAGTGAATGGAAATATTTTGTGTGAATTTAATTGAGTTCTTTTTTATTTTATTTGATTTATATTGAATTTAAGTAAATAAATCCAAAAATAAATATAATAAAGCCATAAAATAAATGTCAAATAGTCTTTGGGCCTTTAATGAGTTTACTATCACGTGGGAAAATCAAAAGTTCAAGCCCAATACTCAAATATTGAAAACTTGCCAATTAGGGTTTCACACTTTCTTTGAAAATCGACTAACTTGTACCAAGCGTATCTCCCTCAATATTTACCCTATGAAGGTGTTTTAAGACTTTTTAGAAAGCTTAAAGAGTCCTCTGAAAGTTCTTTTTGGTTTCATCTTAATTGAGCTTACCATGTTCAAGTTATGAGCTTTGAGAAAAAATGCCTTTTGGCGATCTTTTAGAAGGACCTGTAACGTATTAGCTCATATCTCTCAAATGAAGCATTTTTAGACTTGGCATGTGAGAGACAAAGTTGTAGAGAATGAAATTTCCTTGAGAATAGGATTTGGATGGACCATTTTTGATAAAGTATGAGAGAGTTATGAATAGTCAAAGTTGGGTTGAGTTTTTAGTTAAAAACCCTAAATTAGCAACTTGGGATTTGTTGATTTCTGATCTTTCCTTGATGAATCATAATCAATACTTGATAAAATGATGAACCTGTCATTAAAATGTTGATGTTGACCAAAAATCAGAAGTTTTGACTGTGGTTTGACCATAGTTTGACTTTTAGGTTAATCAGTCGATTATTGATCTTTTGAACTGTAAACTGAGCAATCTTGTGAATCAGAGCTTGAAACTTGCCATGGAGATAATTTGAAACATCATAAGCCATATGAGATGTATTTGAGCCTTTGATTCATTGACTTTCTTTAGAGAAAGCAAAACCCTAGTTCAGGAGCTTATTGTTTAGAAGAGTATGCCTTTGAGTCTTGATCTTTAATATGAGCTTGAATAGGGAAATGAGATGGGAAAATTTTGGGGTATGACAATGGGAAACAGCTACCTGCACACACAACAGGTGTGGCAGGTGTGGAAAAGTGTGAAGTTGACCAATGTAGCGACGTGGTTTCCACTTCGCTACATTAAATGCTTTTTTTTTTAAAATTTAATCACGCAGGATGTGTTTGGTTTTATTGGTTTTATATAATTAATTAATATATAATAAAATATATATATATAATAAAATATATATAATAAAATATACTCCCTCCGTTCCTTTTTAAGTGTCGTTTTAGCAAAAAGCTCTTCAACCAAGATAGTGGATTATTAGAGTTACATTTTCTATTATACCCTTATTTATTTTTCTCTTTCCAAATAAATTCAATCATACACTCTCTTTTTCCAATAACTAATTGAAAAATTTAAGGTGGAGTTATTGAGAAAATAAGGGTATAAATGACAAATTATAACATTAAATTATAAAACGACACTTAAATAGGAACAAAAAAATTCTTCTAAAACGACACTTAAAAAGGAACGGAGGGAGTATATAATAAAATATATATATATATATATATATATATATATATATATATATATATATATATATATATATAATAAAATATATATAATAAAATTTATATATAATAAAATTTATATAATAAAATCTATAAAATAAAATTTATAAAACAAAATCTATAAAATATAATTTATATAATAAAATTTATATAATAAAATTTTATAAAATAAATTCATATAATAAACTTTATATAATAAATTCAATTAAATAAAACTAAAAATTTAAAACTAATATTTTAATGATTTAAAATGTAGAATAATTTACATAAAAATAAATTAAAAACAAATAAAATACAAAATGTTTTTAAGAGGCATCATCCGGAAAATAATTATCCGGATTTAAATCATCAACCACTCCGTCATCCTCCGGCTCTTGAGGAGGAGCATTACTGTAATTTCCACCTCCTTGAATAAACCGTCTCATCTGCTTCTCCATCTCAGCTTACTTCTTCATAATGCCCTCTATCTGCCGTGCATGCTGCTCCTCCATATCAGACTGCTTCTTCCGCATCATCTCCATCTGGGCCTCATTTTCGCGTCTCGCCAATTGCATTATTAATTCAGTTTGTTCCTGTGTCAGATTTGGTTGACGCGATCCACCCTCTCCATCCTGAACTCTTTGAAACAGATTGCGGTCACCACGTCTATTGCTGGACGCCAAGTTTCCAGCCCCTAAAAAGCAACCATTAGGCCCTTTTTCTTTAATAATCTCACACCAAATATAGTGATCAACATCCGAGTTAAGCGGCTCCCCCTCTGATGGCATGAATTGAGGATTATTTTTCAGAAAAATGGCAAGTCGTCTATCATATTCTTCCTGCACACATATTCAATAAAAAAAATTTAAGTTAAATATTTAAATGCATATTTAATTGTACTAAATAAATATGTACATACTATAAATTAAAATATATTAAAAAGTTGCCACGTGATTTTCACGCCACAACTTATGATTTGCCACATGATTTTCACGTGGCAATTTATCAATTGCCACATGAAATTCACGTCACAAATTTTGTATTAATTTTAAAAAAATAAACAACGTAAATTTCACTTACAAGATACATCTTCGTGCGCTCGTCGACAAAACCTCCCGATCTCCTTGTCCGGGTCCTCGAAATAAGCTCAGGCATCAATGGTCTTCTCCCCAACTCCTTAGCCTAAATAATATAATTAAAAATAATTAGTAAAATATATTATGAATAAAGATGTAACTTAAAAATTTTAAAATTTTTACCAATTGTCGAGCATGCTCTGCGGTGCTAATACTTCCAACTATGTTGACACAACTGCCCTTTTCAGATGCCCTCATCTTCTTAAAAGTTTCTGATTTAGCCCGGAATTCTGGAGTCCTCCAATATCTAACAAGCTCCTGAAAAACCTCCTCGCCTATCTAGTTAGGACGGATGCCATGAAGCTCATAATTCTCCCTTACTCGTCGCAGCATATCAGTCATTCTTTTAGAGCATCTGGTATTGAAAACTTTCTGAACCATTTTTTCACTCAATGGATCCCAAATATTATCTTTTTATTATAAACATAAAAAATGTAATTTCTATATATGCAAAAATAATTATGTTTTAAAAATATTTTCATAATTTTCATAATTCTGTTTTTTATTTATATATTTATACATTTTCGTACATATATTTATACATGAACAAAAGATAATACTTAACTATATAAATTAAACTTAGACAAAAAACAGAATATATAAAAATTTATATTAAACTTAGACTAAATAAATTTATTTAGTTAAGAAAAACAGAATATATATATATATATATATATATATATATATATATATATATATATATATATATATATATATATATATATATATTAAAGTTAGATATTCTGAAATAAATATACAGAATAAACTCACAACCACATATAAATTTATATATACTGAAATTTATATACTAAATTTATAAACTCACATCCACACATTTTTGTATATAAAAATTCATTTTCACAACTAAATAAATTTATTTCAGTATATATATTCTGTTTTTTTTTATATAAATTAAAATTAAGTATATTAATTAAACAAATATATATAATCAAAATATAAATCAATTAAAACCTAACTAACAACTAAATAAATCACAATAAAAATAAAATTAAAAAAATTACTAAAATACCTCTTCTTCAAATCTCCTTCACTCTTGTAGTACTCTTCTTCACAATTCTTCAATCTTCAATCTTCAATTCTTCAAAAAAAACCCTAAATTAAATTAGAAACTTAAAAGTTCTTAAAAAATAAAATTATACAAATAAAAAATAAAATTAATTACCTTAGATTCGTATTTGAGAGAGTGTATTGAGACAACAATGGAGGAAGAACAGGAGAGGGGGATTTGGAGCTTTAGAGGAAACAGTGGGGAGGGGGCGTTGGGTTGGAGAAGAAGAACAGGGAGAGTGTTTAAGTTTTTGTGTTGTTTCTGAAACGTGAAACGTATATGTGTATTCGTTTTGTTATTAAATATATAAGCACATCAGCGACGTGGTCCTTACGTCGCTACTTTGCCATGTGGTTACCACGTCGCTACACTCAAACGGTCATAATAATAATGACACACTCTGCCACATCTGTAAGAGTGGCAGAGTTATTTTCCCAAGTAATAAGTTGCGACGTGGGCCTAACGTCACTACTAAAATTACTAAAATTTTAAAGAACAAGCTACTACTAAAGTTTGTATTTTTTTTTTATTTTTCCTTTTTAGTAGCGACGTGACTCACACGTCGCAACTGTTTTTACAAAAATGCAACCTCTGACACGTCTGATTATAACGTTGGATTGATTTTTTTATTATAAAAGTTTGTTGCGACGTGGGAAACACGTCGCAACTACTCACGTGTGAAACATGCCGCTAATTAATGTCGCAGGGGAACATATTTCTTGTAGTGGAAGGAGGGAACTATTTGGCTCGCAATTCTTTGGAGCATTTGGTTAAGAAGGAATGAAATTGTCTTTAACAACGCGTTTTGGAACTCTAGAGATGTCGTGTGGAGTTGTAAATCTCTTATATGGAGATGGTCGTTTATCGAAAATTATTTGTGCCAATTGTAATTTCTATGAGTTTAGCAATAACCCATTGTTTTACTTAAGCTAGATTTCAATAGGAGTGTAATTTTCTTTCTTGGGGGAGACCTTGTACTCGTTGTATCTTGTTCTTTGAGTTAATATAATTGTTTCTTGCTTTTAAAGAAAAAAAAAGTATGTCAAAAAGAAAGTCCATTTAGGAGCATGTTCAACATGGTGAGATTCAATCAAATCAAGTAAGAAAACACCTATAAGAAGTATCCACACCTCTAAGATGCCACACCAAAAGATTTCCCAAGTGTTCAAGTCAATACAACAAGTACAAGATTAAACCCAAAACCAAATATTCATCATGTTAAAGGAATTGACTTGGACAAGGAAAGAATGATGATATGAAATCAAATTAGAAGTAAAACGAGTCTCTTGGAGACTTCTCCATCATGTCAAGAAAAATATTCATTATGGTTGCATAAATGAAAACCCTCAAAGTTGTCACAAGCAACCAAATATGTATACAAACAAAAGAGGAATCGAGCCTCAAAATATCCAATCAATTGAGAAAGCAAAATACATTTTTAGAGACCATATTTTCACACTTTAGATCATCAATGAAGCATCTTATCATAACCAAAATTTTAGTTTAAAACTCATTGGTTTAGGTCCTCAATCAAGTCATACAAGAAAACCTATTAACAAAGCATACATGCAAAGAATCACCTTGGAAAAAATATCAAAAAAATTATAAACATTTTGGAAAAATATAAAAATTGATCCCAACATCCTATAGTTTATAAAATATATTTTTATGTATTTTTAGCTTCACTTAAAAAATAAAAATCATTTTTTAAACAAAGATGGTGCAAGTATCAAAATTGGAGAAAAGACAAGTCTGCCTAGAGTTTAATATCACTTTCTCAAAAAAAAGTCTGCAAGCGGAAAAGTGAAACTCAGTCAATGAAAAACATGGATGCCGGAGCTGACCTCCGGTCATCCTCTCTTGTGATAACCCTGCCAAAGCTATATCAACACGCCCAGATATCCACGAACCCTATACTATCCCACTCAAATTTTTGTGTAGATCACAAATCCGACCTCGGTTTCACGAGAAAATGCCTTAAACATGATGAACCAAACCCAATGAGTCATGCCCTAACTCACCGGAGTTTAGAGAACCAAAGTAAACCAGTCTATTATGGGAGATTCTACGGTGCATTCGCCCATTTGACTTCAGTGGTGAAGTCACTGCAATTGTCCAATAGAATTAAAGCCCTAATCAACCCTAATTAATTCTAAGTTAAATTAAGCCACATCAGCTCTATGGTAAAATAACTTTACTGTGGGACCCATTTTTAAAAAAAACTTTTGATTATTGCATATAAGTCCCCATTCATTTAATAATATCTTACAAATTAAAATTAACTTTTATTTTATTAGATGATAATTTATTTTAAACACAAATTATATTTTTTTCTTCAAATTCGTTCATCTTGTTCTTTCTCCCAACTTCCCAATCGAAGAAATCAATTTGAAACCCTAAATCCCTAAATTCCTCCACTGCGATGTCGCTCTCCTACTCCAACTTCTTCCTCGATGATATCTCTATACAACGAGGAAACCTCCAACATCTTATCCGGAGATTTGCCGGCGGAAAGCTTCTCTGATGTCGATTTGTCTCCGCCGTCGGAGGAAGCGTTCGAGCGGCCGAAATCTACGGGCTTAATGTACTTGCAGAAAGTATCCAGGTACCAATCATTTTCATTTTCTCAGAATCTTCAATTGATTGTTAACAAGAATGCATATGAAAGGTAAGTAATAGGACGTAATAACTTTTTCGATGTCTTTTCCAGGACGATTCAGAAATCATCAGTCGTTATCTTGTGCTTGTAAGGGATCCAATAATTCCAACAGCCAATAAGCCTTTTAAGGTGACAACTCATTTTAACCCTTGACTATATACATTCACAGTTGTAGATTCCCTCGAACCATTATCGTTCTCATTCATTATTTTTCAGACAAGCATTGTGTTTACATTGGATCAAGGTCTTAGGGTTGATAAGATATAGGCTTATATTTGTGACTTGACCCTTTATTCCAGCTCAATGGAAGCCTGGTCATTATTGCTGAAAACGTTATAGGCTCGATGAAGATTGATGAGAACAGTGAATCCATACTACATCATGGGCAAAGGTACAGTGCTGCCTAGTAATTCTATCAATGCCGTGATTCTGTAATCCCTCCTGATCCTAGCCATCGGTAACAATAATTATAATTTGCGAGCTTCTTGTTCCATTTGCATTTTACTGATGTTTGTTTGTTTACATCTTCTATTTAAATGACTTTTATGGTTCACTGTTAGTTACTATTGGTTACTGATAATTTATTTGCCAGTTTCTGTTTTTTATCTTTACTTAGTAGAACCATGTCCATGTTGTCCTGAAACACAAGATCTGTTTATTTCTCACTGTGTTACTGTTATGTGATGTTTATAGAAAAAATTTAGAGAAATAGAATCATGCATCTATAGCCGTTTTCATTTGTTTTAACACGTGATTGGCATATGTATATCAGCTCTGGATATACATCTAGTCGATGTTTGTGACTAATTGTCTAAATCTTTTTAAATAGGATGTGTACATAGTGAAACTCAGTTATGGAAATTTTCTTACCTCCTAGTCTGTCATTTCAGGAATTTCCTAATCATGATGTTGGAAAGCAAGTAAGTGATGTATCAGTTGAAAATCCTGTTTTCCAAATATTTTATTGGACTTTAATGTTGATTTTATGCATTGTTTTAGACTTTGAAAAACATGCTGTGGTATTTGTATGTACAAAAATATATATACTGGAATTAAATAAAAAATTCAAGAGTTATAAGAAATAAAAACATGTTTAACCTTATTTCTCACTCTTTCGGTCTTTCTTTTTATTTTCACTTCTTGTTAACTAAAAGACCTATCTTCTTGCAGAGCTAATGGAATTGAAAACTGGTTATTTCAGTTTGAGACAACTAAAAATTGCAACCAATAACTTTGATCATCAAAATAAGATTGGTGAAGGAGGATTCGGACCCGTTTACAAGGTAAACTTGGATAATCTGTAAGATAAATGTACTTGAGAAATATAAAGCTTTTGAATGGTTGTCCTAAATTATGATATTGAATGCATTGCCTATCCACAGGGGATAATGCCAGATGGTGATGTGATTGCTGTTAAACAACTCTCATCTAATATATATATGTCAGTCCTCCTCAAACCGCCACTAAAGAGACCCTTGAAGCTTTTTTTTTCTCAGGTAATTTCTATAACTTTGCTTCTGATATTTGAGGTTGTTGTTCAAGGTGTTTTTAACATGGTGGTGTTTGGTAATAGGCAAGAGATGCTTATTATAGAGGAGAGACTTTGATAGTTGATAACATGTTTGATATAGTTAAGGTATATCTTTCTCCCCCAATTCACCACTTGTGCTTCTTACTTCTTAACTTGTTGTTATATTACACTGTTCTTAATCTTACTCATATTATGGAAGCAGTTGAAGCTTAAGTGGTATGGTTCCAAATCAGTTGTTAAGTATCCTCGATGCAGTATCGGGAGGAAATCAACTTATGTTGATGTTGAGGTAATTTTTTTATTGTGAGCATATATACCAGATGTTTGTTCTATTTAAATTGGTCTTAGAGTTTCCGGAGGAAATACCTATTGGATTGGGTGTGTTGAATATTCTGTTTGATGGAATATTGAGTGATAGAATGAAAGGTTTTTACAGAAGGTAACTCTTTTTTCTTTTTAGCCTGTGAATAAGTTAATGACCACATGGACTAAGCAGCAAGGATATCCTGTTGTATCTTTTAAAGTCAATAATCAGAATTTGGAGTTTGCTCAGGTACCATTGCATCCAACCTTTTCATTAGTTCCTTGTCCTAGTTATTTTCAGAGAGAAAACCCTTTATGTGTATTGTAACTTGGGAGCCTTGTTGTAACGCCCGGAAATTCGATTATTCGCTTAATTTAGACTTTTGGACTGTTTATGGAATTTTTCGTGTTTTGGAACGATTTAGTCGGTATTAGTTCGAGATAGCGGATCGACAATTAATCAAGATTTTTAATATTTTTAGTATTAGAAATATTATTAGAGTGTCGGGTATTATTTTGGGAATTTTCAGAGCAAATAAAATTAGACCTTAAAATAAGAGTTAACGAGTAAATCGGGAGTTTTAATAAAATAAATTAGATGGGCTGAGTGTTATGTTGTACATCTAATTTGGTTTTGGCCCAAATTGGAATAATTGAGAAGTGAGAATACAGCTAGGTTTTTAGAAACAGTAACATAACATTTGAAGAAAAAAATAAAAGAACGGCAGGGAGAAGAGGAAATTAGGAGAAGAAAAGAGATACGAGAAGTTGCCGTGAAGAGAATAACGGAAGGGTTACGCGAAGCCGGAAAGCTTGGATTCAACTGGAATTGTAGAGCGGACTCCGAATATAAGGTAAGGGTGGAGCTCTTGCTCTATAAACGGGGATATGATGGACCGTATGTGGGGTTTAGGGAATTAATATTATCTATTTGTTCCGGTTAATTTCGTGATATGTGTGATAATTGATGTTCTGCTAATTTTGGTTGTGTTAATCTCGTGTGATATGATGCATATATTTTTATCCTGAAATACGGGTGGCGGTCTGTTATGAATATCATTGTACCAATTTTCGTTTCTATCTTATATTTATACCTTATATTCATGTACATAACAATTTGATAGTAATAACAATATGCTGTATACTGTTGCGGCGAGCTAAATGGAGTATCAATTTTGCGGCGAGCTAAATGGAGTATCAATGTGATAATACAGTAGCTATACTTATGTACTAATTTGAGAATCACTATTCAAGTTATTGATATAGTAAATAATAATAATAATAATAATAATAATAATAATAATAATAATAATAATAATAATAATAATAATAAGTAAATATTATTAGTATAATAATATTTTTAGGACTTTTGAGTAAGAGATAATATTGAGTTATTTGGCCAACTTAGGTGATTTTCAATTCTATTAGAGTTGTCAATAGGATTGTCAGAGTTGTTTCCGAGATATTTAGAGTTAAGTCTGATAAGCTGTAAAGATTAAAATTGAAGGTATTTGACCCTTTAGAGTTGTTCTATTATTACTTGAGTCAGACCATTAGGTTTATAAGAGTTACTCTTATATGTAAGAGTTATCAGTTGAAGATTTTTGGGCACCTTAGAGTTGTAGGGATTACTATAGAGTTATTTAGAGTTCCTTGGAAGCTCTGTCGAGTTATAACTATATACCGTTATAACTTTTTACAAGTTAATAATATAGAATAATATTAGGATTGTTCGAGAATAATTCGATAACCGTTGTGCTTGCGGTGTTTTTGGTGATGTTGCGATGTGACGTATTTTTGTGAGTTTTGTGAAGTATGGCGATGTTTGCATGAATTATCTGTGATGAATTATTGTTGTTGAGTTTTCGTGTGATATATTGCGATGTTGCGATGAGTTTTTGTAAATTATTGCGAAGCGCAGGATTTAAGGTGACGATTGTTTATCAATAATTATTGATATATTTTGGCGATGTAGGCGAATGCCTTTGTGACGATGCTTGGCGACGTATTTTTGATTTGTTGCATTTCATCAGTGTCTCATGATTTGCATGTTTTAGCGACGGCCTGGATTGGCAAATTAGCGACGAAGGCTTATGCCTTGATGCCTCTGTTTAACTGGCAATTGGCGATGGGGGCTGAAGCCCTGGGTACCACATGCATGTGCATTGTTAGAGTCGCATTTCATTTGTGTGATTATGATGTTATGTGGTTTGATGTGTGAATTTATGTGACTTGTTGGGAACTTTGAATATGATCGTATGTGAGATATTGTGATTTGTGTTGTTGATTGAAACAGTGAAGTAAACTAGACGGTAACGATTATACCGCAAGGCGATAATTATTATAACTTGAACCTGAATATACTGTTTATCATCACCCTGTTTATATTGTTTGATATCTCACCCTTTTTTTTGTTTCGCCGTTACCTTTATACTGGTAACGTGCAGGTGATAGCTTGATGAAGATTTAGACGTTGTGAGTTGAGTCGGTGGTCGCTCTGATACGTAGCACTCGGGGGGGATAAATGCGTGTTTTAATAATTTGTTACTTGCTAAATTTTTAGTGATGTTTTATTGTTGAATTGTAGCCTAAAGCTATATTGCGAAGATGTTATGATTAAATTGAAAATTGTGAAGATTTGTGAATCCGCTGCGAGATTAAATAATTTTGTTTAATGAAGTGATTTCGAGGATTAAATTAAATGTTATAATTGTTCGTTTTAATTATATGTGCTATGTATCTGTGATGAAGGCATGAACACCGAAAATGATTTAAATGACGAAATGTGACATCTCAATTGTTGATAAATTTTTTGAATAACTCTGATTTTTCGTTATAATTATCGAATAATTTATCGGGTAGAATTGGGGTGTTACACTTGTATGTTTATTGGCAGTCACAATTCTTGTCGAGTGGTGCTCAAAAGGGAAGGCCAATGGATTGTTCCAACAACACTATGCTTTGGCTCTATCCACGCCAGTATCTATATTTTCTGTGTATTTGGCTGTGTCAGACCTTCATATATCAATCTAACGTTGCAGTGACGCACAATTTAAAATTGATGCATTGCACCGTGAACAACATTCCGCTGATGGGGTTATTTCAAATTTAGATGCACATCTTTGACTAGTTTGAAACTAATTTATATATAGGAAGAAGTGTTGGATAGAGCCAAAAAAGCAAAGGAAAAAGCAGCACGTGAAGCTACAGAGGCACAACCACAGGGTCTTGTTATTCCTTCCTACTCATACATTGGAAATAATGTTCTGATGCTGATTCTGCTGTTGTGATTGCAGATAGTCTTAGGAGAGAGAAGTCCACAAAAGGCTTTTAAATACACAGGAACTACTTGTTTTAATACCGGATCCTTTTCGATGGATAGTTCATTTGTAGCGTACCATCCTTGCTCTCAGGAAGTTGAATTGTCATCCTTGTGAACTGAATATGGTTCTTTTTGGTTCTCATCCTCAAAATATCAGCATGTTGAATGTGCCTGCTTCATGTTATTTTATTTATCACATATAAAATCGATGCAATGAATGGAGTGGGGGATCTGGTATTGCTGCTTTTTGGGAGGGTTGAAGTCACTGCTATCTTGTTTTTTTAGTAGGAATGTACCTAGTCTAGTTGAGGAGGTAGTCTATCTTTAATTTAGATAATATTTACAAGGCTATTCATGTAACATAATATTCGAAACTGTTATTTGGATAGTGCAATCTTCATTGTCATATGCAGTTGAGTTTTATATGATCCATTTTGTGTCCTCTCTTTAACAATAAATCTCAAATTCTCATTAATTATCTACTAAATTCAGAAGTGTATTTGATGTTTGAAGAATTTGCACTTTTGCATTAGCATCCTTACTTGCTTCCACTACCAACACATCTTCTAGCCAATGCATGTTTACAATAAATAGGAGTAACATAAATTTAAGGACATATTCTACATCTTCAATTTCTACATAAAAAACAAGAACACAACTAAGATTAAATTAAGGACATATTCTATATCTTCAATTTAGAACCAAGAACACAACTAAGAGAATTAACTTCATAAATCCTAACATTATTGACGGCAAGAGAATTAACCTCATAAATCCTAACCAAAAATTTGTTTCTAAATAATAATAAGTGAAAACTTAGAAAATAATAATAATTATTATTATTATTACTATTATAATAATAATAATAATACAAATAATATTTATAATAATAATAATAATAATAATAATAATAATAATAATAATAATAATATTAAAATCAGATCAGATTTTAGTGCTCAAGACTTTTACATAATAATCATTTAACACTAATAAAATCAATTTATTTCTAAATATGATCCACAATCATTTAAAATCTAATTCGTTATTACTCTTTTACAAAATATAGAAAATAAAAATCAAATTATTTATTTAAACTAATAAACTACAAATTTTTATTTAAATAACATAATAATGCATAATTAATGCATACATCTAATTATACTAATCTAAGAGACAAAATTAAATGATAGTCCAATATAGCTTAAATAATTAATTTTCGTCCCATAAAAAAACTTTTTTTTTCTTAATTATAATTAATTATACTAGAATTCAACTCTATGTTAGTATTTAGTTGCAAATAAAGGAGACTTGAATTTCTCCTAATAAATTTATTATATAAAACTAATTAAAATATCATAAAAAAGTTGCATATTAAAATAATTTTAATTCAAATTATTATGCATAGTTTCAATAAAAAATAGTAATTAAAAAAAAATCTCAGTATCAAAATTTATCAAAACAAATCAAAATCACTACAAATCAAAATTTATATAATAGTTCATAAGTTTTTTTTATTCTTGTTTTGTGACAACTACAAAAGTTTCTATTTTTTTAACATCTCACAATGCCCCCAAAAGTAAGGGAGACACAATATCATCTCACCTAACAATGCATACCCAGTAAGAGAATAAAATTGGATACATACTGCCTATGACCTTCAGATGATGATATCAATACTTATCTACAAGCCTATAACATATATGAGGGGAAAAATGAATTTCTTTTGAAGAACTATGTGATTATTACCTGTCTACTTTTTCCAACAATAACAGGATCGATCATGATTTCGAGTGTTATTGGGCATAGAAACTCATAAGGGATGACCAAAGAAGTGCTTCTTACAAACATCTTATTAGGCATGGCAGGATCATTATCAAGAACAACACTGGTTACTGTCTCAACAGGAATAACCTAGGACGACAGACAATCCATTGAAAAATGGCTCTTTTCATCCCAAAACAACACATGTCCGGTCACTAAACAACAACTCTCACTGATCATCAAAATCTCGTTATTCTGACACCAAACCACACTCTTCTTAGACTCGTTCAAGCTTGGTGCACCATTAACTCTTCCGATGGTGTTGAAAGGATTCCAACTCCAAAACCTCCAAGAACAAAAATCCTTATAGAGAAACATCTCAAAGAAGCATCTGATTCTTCAGATTCATCTCATTTGCTTATTCAATCTCTTAGAAAGCTCAAAACAATAGCCTCCGACAGCGAAACGAATCGACTGTGTATTGAATCTGCCGGTGCTATAGAGTTCTTAGCATCAATAGTAACAAAAAACAACTTACATGTACACAATTCTAAGTAAGATATGAGCAATGACGAAGAACTAGAGGAAGCTCGAGATTGTTATCAATTTTTTCTTCAGCAACTAGCATGTTGGAGAGAGCAACAAGGTCGGTAGGCACATCCAATGTGATCTTGAAAGTGGCCTGCAATATTAATTAATCACAATGAATAGTTGGCCAAACCTCAAGGCATTCATCATTAGATACAGTAGCCATAAACCCAAAAGAAACTTATTGTTTGAATATAGTAGCCAAACCTCAGCCACAACCTCAGCCATACAGTAGCCAAACCTCAGCCACAAGCATGTTTGAAGTGTTAGCCACAAGTGTTGTACGCTTCATGACAGATTCTTGACGGCCATCAGGTAATGTCATTGTAAGTTGTGGAAAGTCCATCAGAACCTGAACAATCAGTAAAATGATTTCACCAGCCGAATACCAACAAGCACAAATATTTCATAGAAATAACTTAAAAGGAAGCATACCTAAGCCATTTCTTTTCCACGTTCTCCCCAACCAACGTAAATAACAACAACAGAATTTGAATACTGTAGAGGCGAAAAGGGAAGAATTAAGAGGTCTGCTGAATTATTGAAAAAATTTATAATTAAATCACCATTGTGCCTTGACATGGTGTGTTAGCTAGCTCACCTTAGAAAGAGCTTGACTAATGACAGTTTTTCCACAACCGAAAGCTCTGGGTATGGCACAAGTCCCACCAAGTACTGAGGGGAAAGGGCATCAAGAACACGCTATACAAAACAGAAGTCATTAGGTACAAAACTATCCGAATTTTATCATACACACGGAACAGAATAAAAATTGAGCTTACTTGACCAGTAAGAAGGGGAGTATCAGCTGCAAGTTTTGATGCAACAGGCCTTGGTGTACGTACAGGCCAGCTCTGAAATGGTTACAGTATTTTATGTTATAATGAAGGATAAGGAAGACCAATAATTCAATAAAGCAACAAAAAAAAAAGAGATGGCCACAAACCTGAAGCATGGTGAACTTCTTTTTTACACCTTGAAACTCAAGCTCCAACACAGTATCCTGCAAATAATGGAAAAATATTATCATATATCGCAAAAGATAAAGAGAAGCTCGAGAATGCAGGAAAAATGTGTATACATACATTTAAGCTCGGGAAAGTTGTCATAATAAATATATAAATATGAAGCACAAAGAAAGAGAGGCTGCAAACATATTCTAAACATAAAAATGAAATAATGGACTTAAGAAAGATCTTTTAATATAAACAGAGCTAAATAAACAATAGAAAATAAATTTAAATGACAAACCTTCAAGGAATATTGGCCAGCCGGTGCTACGTAGGTAACCTTTCCCATGGCATCAGGAGGAAGTGCAACACGGTATTCCATTATACTGTTCTCGAAAACAGTCTACAATAGTAAATAATGCATACAAAGAATCAGAAAACAAATCTACAAATAACAACTTATAAGCTAACCTAATTAGCTAGAAAACATACAGCGTACAAGTCTCCACCAGTTAATAGGTCTCCTTCACCTATCACGAATAATAAAATAGAATATCAGAATATGTGGACCTAGTAATATTTGTTTTCTGCATAAAACTTCACCATAAAATGGAACAATATGTACCAATTTTCTTAGGCTGAAATTCCCAAAGTGTATCTTTGTCAAGAGCGGGAACAGAAACACCATGGGGAATATAGACATCAGCAGATATTCTTGCAATGGTTTTCAAAGGCCTCTGTCACAAATAGAAAATATTTAAAATTTGAAAGAACAAACCAGGAAGAGAAAACTTTAAACATCTCACTACAACAGAGTTGAAACGAAAAAGAGAAGCAAAACCCCTAATTCCAATCTAATAGCAACTTACCAGTAACCAACATACATACTCTACAATCACAACATTGAAATATAGGTCGTAATAATAATCAAAGTTAAAAAATCGAAACCTCTTAATCATCAGGTGTGCAAACAGTCTCATTTACTTTCTCTATATTCCCAATTGTACATGGAACCTTCTTTTCGGGAAGCTATAAATACACCCAAAAAAACAAAATCAAAACAAGAAGCAAAACAACAACAACAATGTCAATTAAATTCGATTTGTTAAGAGAAAGAGAACGAGACTGACCTTTTCCCAAACTCGATAGCTCTCTTGACAGCCATCAATTAAGCTTCGCATGAACTTCCGCTTTTCACCCGTAGCCATAGTAGGAGTAAGAGATGTATGGGTTTTGGTGAAATTAGAAAGACAGGTATTCTAATTTGTGTTTGAATAGGTATCTGTTATACCCCAAAATTTGCCCGCATTATTTTTCAAGAAAACTCCAATCTGAAAATTAAGAGTCTCATATAATCATGGATTTTATTTCAACAAATATCCTGACATATGAAATACTTAGTTTTTAGAATTTTTTCTTATACAGTAATTTGGCTTGCAGTTGAATTTATTCTTACGCAAACGCCAAATACTGTTTATTACTTCACACATGCTATTTATTTATTTACAGATAAATAGTACTGACACAATTGGTACAGAGTTAAATCTTTTTGCAGGCGCAGAATCAGTAAACTCATACTGTACTGGTAACAGTAAATATTAGTTATTTATTATGTCTGTGTTTTTCTAACAAGTCATGTAAATAAACTTTCATTTTTCACATAAAACAAAAACAAAAACAACAAAAAAGAAAATTAACTTTGACTGTTGATTTTTCACTCTAACTGCTACGTCAATACCTGGACAGTCAGTCGACAGCCAAACTGCTGGCAGTACAATTCTCAGTGTTTTGTACCATCAATCAAATCAATCTTTCACAATTCAAAATTCCAAGATTTTTGTTCTAGAAGTCTTCTGAATATCACGCGATTAGCAGAGACTCAACACTGCACAAAAATCAGGTACGCTTAACTGTCTCCTACATAAACAGTCCCTGACTAGGGTTTTCTTGTTTTTACAGGAGAAACAAGTTTTTGAGAGCTCAAATGGATTTCATACACATCCATATATCTCAAAGTACCATCATACAAATTTTCAAACTTCAATTCACTCAGACGCACCGTCAGCAGCTCAAACAGTCAACAGACGACCCGTTTGACCAAAAAAGTCAACAGGCAGTCAAAAATGAAATTTTTTGTCAAAGTCCATATTTTGTCAAAGGATTCATCATTTGATCATTGGATGATCAAAATTCATCAAGGAAAGATAAAAAATCAACAAAACCCTAAGATTCAAAATTAGGGTTTTTGCCTGAAAAGTCAACTCAACTTTGACTGATCATAACTCTCTCATCCTCCATCCAAAAAATTCAAACCAAAGCTTATTTTGAAGGAAATTCAATTATCTTTCAAATGACATTAATCCCATGGTCATTGGATTCACCATTTGAAAAATATGATCAAAGACATTACAGGTCATTTTCAAAGTCAACAAAAAGACACTTTTTTCAAAAAGACACACAAGGAGCTTCAAAAATCATTTTGACATGAGACCAAAGGCATTGGTTAGAGGACTCTTTGAGGTTTCCAAAAAGTGCAAGATCTCCTTCATATGACAAAAATTGAGGGATTTACACCTTGTTGAAGTTGGCTAAATTTTGGGAAAATGCATGAAACCAACATTGCTCAAAAATGCATTTTTTTCAAAAGGGGCCAAGTTTTTATGGTTCAAACATCTTTGCCATGTTGTTATGGGCCTCCCACGACAAAGACTAAGCCCACACCATTTTTATTCATTTTTTGCTTGATTTTATCTTATTTTAAGATTAAAATTAAAAGGAAAATGGATGGATAAATGGTAGCTTAACTTCCAAGCATGACTCACCCAAGGAATCTTCATATTTCTGCAGAGAATTGAAGAGCAAGGCAGGTGCATTGAAGACAAGAAGACTTGGTCAATAATTCAAAGCTTTTTTAATATAAAAAATGCAAGAATTCCACAAAGGCAACTAGTTGCTTCTTAGCTTCAATTATAAGCACTCAATGCTTATAAATAGGCTAGCATGCTTCAGCAACAAAGAGAGGACGAATTCAGTAGCATTCATAAGCATATAGCACTCTTGTAACAACTTGTAATTTTCAAAGAAACTTGGAATTCGAATTTTAAGTTTCAGTCCATTTCAATACAAAATAAATATTCAAACACCTTCCTTGAACATCAATAAACGTATCCCAATCAATTGCAAGCCTTGAAGCTCACTAAATCGAGCTATACAGGTCATAATTTGTTCGAACCTAAATCAACTTGTATCTGGTTATTCACACATGCTTAGCAAGATGTAGACATATAATTAAGTTTGGTTTGAGGTGTAGATCATTTCTGGAAACTTAATTGGAGTTTGAACACGTATACACGAAACTACCACTTTAGGGTTCTTCATCTCAAAATTAGGGCTTTCTGAAATAGGCCAAATTAGAGGTTCTAAGTAGTACCATTAGGTTCGTATGGATCAGACGAGTTGAATGGTACCATCGCGCCAAATTTCTTTGCACGTTTACCCCTATTCGTTATTTTGCAGGTCTGAAGCTCATCAATTACAGCGCTCTTTCATAAAAGCGCTGTTGTAATACGGTGAACTGACTTTTTTATAATCGAAAAATGTCGCGGTAAGCAAGAGTCGCCACCGACTTTTATTTTATCCAAACAATATTCGGAAAGGCAAAAAGAAACAGAAAAAACCTTTTAAGAAATCTAAGTTCGGGGGGTAATTTATGCAAAGGGAAGGTGTAAGGCACCCTTTGCATCCATGGTTTTCCATGGGCTCTTAATTGCTTTGCTTGCTCGTTTGTTTAGAAAATGTAGATGAAAGAGATAGGGACTTTAGCTCGTAAATGAGCGTAGCCCTTTTGAAAAATTATGAGAAAGAATATAATGAAAGTTTGAGCATTGCAAGGCAATTAGGGGCAATTACCTTAAACTCAGATGATAGGTCTCTTTTTTAGCCTTTCAGAATGAAAGGGTCTATCCTTGCCATAAGAGGGCAGGAAGCCTTTCGTTTGGAGGTTGAAGGGTCATCGAGATATCGTTCGCCCAAAGACTGACCCATGCCATAGAGGGGCAGGTAGTCTAAGGGGAAAGATCAGAATAGCCTTTCGTAGGCAACCAGAAGATACCTCAGCCTTATTCGTGGGCAACTTTCGAGGGTCGAGGTCATTTGTGTATCGAAGGCAGCATCATTTAGGGTCGTGACCTTTTTATCGAGGCAACATGGCTGAGGTATCCTCATACTCGAGGGACTGGCTATTCTGCAAAAACACAAGGCAACAAGGCAACAGGCAACAAGGCAATAGAGAGGGTTACCCAAAAGCGTGCGTGTGTGCACCAATCACGTGATTATATTCAATTATATTATCTTGTAAATTAGTGAGGCTAATTCAATTTAATGGTTGTCACTCCCTATTTTACTAACCACGCAGATAATATAAGGCAAGAACAACAATAATATGGGGAAGGGGACAATGAAACCAGCGGATCCCTTAGTAGGGTTTGACATAAGTAATAATAAAAGAAGAGATTTAGGGCTACCGACTATTCGAAGCTTTGGCATTTGGCAAACCCTGAAAGGCGGGAAAAATAAGAAGCAATAGTAGGGTGAGTGCATTATCAGTTCAGAGTCAATTAGGGTTAACCCTAATTTAATAAATAAAATCAAATAAACAAAATAAAAAATAGAAAAGAATACTTAACTTTTAATTTGATCTGATATGGTTGGCGGTCGGAGGTTGTCTCGAACATTGACTTTAGTTCTGTGAAAGGCGTGGCGCGCTATCGGGAGAAACCCTGTTGCTAACCCTGAAAAAATGCACAAAGGAAAATATTTTTTCAGTGTATGGCTGACCTATAAACCTTAAAAGAAAACTTATTGTGACCACAAGGATTTGTAAGGTTTCAAGCGCGTTATTGGACAACACCTACCTGAAGATTTTAGGGTTACAAATGAATCAATGTTAACAAACCTAAAAATTAATTATTAGTTTTCAACCGAATTAATTAGCTAATTTAAAATGTGATAACCTTTTTAAATAAAATTAATTTTATGAGAAAAATCGAGTGTTCGAGTAAACTAAATAATTATAAAAATAATATTGTAAGAAAATAATTTTTGTAATTGTTAAAAAAAAGATTTAGAAAGACATTTAAATGAAAAAAAGAGAATAAATATAAGAAAGTTTATGTAAAAAAAAATTAGAAGTAACTTAGCTGAGGTTCTGTGTGATTGGAGTGCGGAAGTCGATAGTGTGCTGCGTGTTCTGGTCTTTTAGATCAATTGGGGTTTTCAGTGAGCGACGCATCGAAACCGCGTCTGACGTGCTGCACTTGAATAAGGCTCGCGTGGTGGCCGGTTCAGAACTACTGAACCATTACTAAGATGTTGTTGATGATGATGCTGTAGATCGCGTTGACAGAAGCGTTGACGTTGGCTGGCTTCGTCGCTTACAGTTTGGTGTGTTCGTCGGAATCGCCATTCGTTGACGTTGTTTCCCAATTCGATCTGCCTCTCTTTTCTGTGTTCCCTTTGAATCCGGTTCGAATTTGCAGGTATTGTGCTTTGAAGATGAAGGCGTTGGAATAATGATGAATTGCTGAAGCGATGATGAATCTACAGGTGATGTGCTTTAAAGATGAAGATACTGGAATAATGGTGAATTGCCGAAGCGATGATGATAGCGATGTGTTTGGTTGTGAAACGATGGCATCTGTTTTGAAGGTCACCGTCGATTGCAAATCGGCAACGTCGATTGCAAATCGGCAACGTCGCAATCTCCACTTCTAATTCTTCTTCTTTGATTCCAACCTGTGTACAAAACAAATAGTAAATCATATGTTTCAGTTCATATATCAGTAGCTCAATAATTTTGTATGAACTTCTTGAATTGCTGTTAGTTTGATCGCCGGCATTTGCGGCAGAGATAATCTGAATCGCCTTCTTTGTTCTTCTCCCAATAGGTTGATGACGTCGTCGGTATCGGTTGATGTTTCTGAAAAGACAAAAACAACAAAAAAAAACCACAAAAGCGAATAACAACCAAAATAATAATATTGATTAATATATTTAAAAATTATTTGATAGAAACTATTTACAGGTTTATGGTATTTACGGTTTGGGAAAGGTAATTGAAATATGGTGATACGGGGTTCATTGAGTTATCGGTGACTATCAAGTATATATTGAGAATGGAATACGTATGTGTGATGGGTTGGAATAATAGTTTATGAATTCACTGTGAAAACCATACTAGTGTTAGTGTATAAAAAAGCAGAGAAAATAGATGTTGGAGAAATTAGGGTTAGAGAATTCCCTCCTATGTACCGTGAAAAAGATGTGTTTATATAGAAATAAAATAGGTTAAATAAAAAAAGAAACTATCAATCTATTTAACTAAATATAATTCAATATTTAAATCAAATTTGATTTGATCTCCATCTTGACATATTTAGTTAATTACATTGATTTTTTCTAAAAATATAAATAAACTATCTAAAAATGTAATATTTTAAAAGAGAGACAAATCTTTTTACATCCTTTTTTTTTACTTTATGATTTTTTGTGTATTTTTATGAATAAGATAGGAAAAAGTAAAGAACAATATTTTTAAAAAGCCTAATATATAAATAATAAAAAACAATTTTTTTGTGATTTTTGTGAATAGAGTAAAATAAAACTAAAATTAGTAAATAAAAGGAAAAAATGTTAGTTGTAGGATTCGAACACATGACCGTATACCCGCAAGTCTTACCTCCTTATTAATTGTGTCATGTCATTTAAAATGAAACTTATAATTATATGAGGGCAAATTTTGGGGTATGACAGCTGCCCCTGTTCAATCTTCTTATACCTGAGGATGTAGATTGGCATGTGTGCCTGTCGGAATCTGAAGGTGAAAGATGATTGAACACTAGAGTACCAAGAAATTTGCCCTAGCTGAAATAGGGACTTTTGTCGGAGATGGGCTTGTAGATGCCATCTGGTAGTTGTTGGAGTATGGATTGTTGCAAAATTTCTGCTTTTGTTGTCTTTTTTTTTTTGAATGTTGAGGAACCGTCAAAGGTATCGACTCAAATCTGTGTTGGGTTATTTAAGGAACCGTCAAAGGTATCGACTTAAATTTGAAGCATATTGTTGAGGCACCGTCAAAGGTATCGACTCAGATATGCAGACAGATTGTATAAGGAACCGTCAAAGGTGTCGACTTATATCTGAAATGTGTTGTTAAGGAACCGTCAAAGGTGTCGACTTAACTCTTGATGTGGGTTGTTAAGGAACCGTCAAAGGTATCGACTTAACTCTGAAGCATATCATTGAGGCACCGTCAAAGGTATCGACTCAGATATGTAGATAGATTGTATAAGGAACCGTCAAAGGTATCGACTTATATCTGAAATGTGTTGTCAAGGAACCGTCAAAGGTGTCGACTTAACTCTTGATGTATTAAGGAACCGTCAAAGGTGTCGACTTAATAATTGAGAATAGATTGTTAAGGAACCGTCAAAGGTGTCGACTTAACTCTTGCAGATAGAGATAGTAATATCCTGAAAAATAGAGGTTAGTTTTCTTATGTCATGATGCATGCGTTTATGTGATGAGTATCTCAAAATAAATGAGAAACTTCGTATGTTATGGATTTGTTATATAGTGATGTATGCGATGTATGAATATGTTTGTGTCATATGGTATGCAAATATGATTTAGTCGAGAAAATAAATCTCCAAGTCTTTGTAGTTTGGATTTCGTCTTGAAGATGCTCAGCTGGGGATTTATAATTTCTGCTTGGGGATGATTAGTAACTTGATGTTCCCTGATTGGGGATAAAGGGAAACCATGTTGGGGAGCCATGCCTTTGTCGGGGTAGGAGTGTTGGAAGACATCTTCTTAGGGATTACTCGGTGGGGATATGATCTTGCGAAATCAGCTTTGTGGGAAGACGCGGATGTCTTGAATGTTGCCCCTAGTATTATAGTACCTGTCGTTCCTGGACTTTAATTAGGGCACGCCACTGAATGTTGATCAAGATGTCAAGCTGGACTTGTATAGATTTGCCCCGGTTAGTAGGAACTTTGGAAAGATTCGTCTCGCGAGGACTTTATGAGATATGAACCATGGGCGACATGCCCCTTAGTAACCATTGGTCCAGGACAATGCCCCTTATTGATTGGAAATAGCTTAAGATTTATTTGGATGCATGCCCCTTGTATATGTAGGAGACGTTGCCTATCGGGATAACTTTCTAGTCATTAGTTGTACCCTGTGCAAGTTCTTTCTGTTGCTAACATTTGAAATTATGTAGCAGAATATATTTAATAATGTATTCATGAGATGCAATGCATACGTTTGTCTTGAGTTTTTGAAAAACATTAAAACCAAAGATGTAAACGTGTGATGTTTGTAAAAAAACATGATATTTGTAAAAACATGATATTTGTGACAACGTGATGTTTGTAGAAACGTGATATTAACTCGGCATTTTTGGTAAACCTTAAGGAGTCAGGATACCTTTTTGGTGACAGTATGCTTTCGAACTAACCATGCTTCAGTTAGGACTTTTGAGGGTTGTAACGTGGCTTGGTTCACGGTTTTAAGAAACAAAGGATAAAGGCTCAAAGTTTATTTATACCCATCCCCTTCTTCGTGATGATCTTCAATCCTAAGCACAGTTGATTCGACTTATGCATTCAGGTTCCAAGAGACTTTTGGATTTGCACCTTTGATAATGAAGATGGTTCACAAGCAGAGAGAACATTTGAGATGGCAGTCACTTATTCCTTTTGGTAGTCACAATTTTGAGTTGTTCAAGAATTTATTGACTTCTTTTTTCTTTCATCTTTTTGATATCCCTAACTTTTGCCTGAACTGTCTATTTTGAGCTTACAGTCAGCGGGATGCCTTGATTTTTTTTGCCTAAGTCATCTTTTGATTTTTTGACTTAGCAGGCTTTTCTTTGTATATATGTCTTTTCATTTTTTTCTTTTTGAAAGATATTGACTGCCTTGCTTAATGATTGATGAACCATCATTGGCTTTTGACTGACATCTCCAACACTTCTTTGATGTGTGTGGACGAATGCTTGTGATTGAAACCTTTGTTGGAAGGTGTACGGAATGATTCTCTTAAAATAGAATGCACAACCAAATTAACTGAGAACTACCCTGCCCCAGGTTAAAAATGCAGGTTTTCGTACAGAAAGAAACTTCTACTTCTTAGGCTCAAAGGGGTTGACGAGGGATTAACATCCTTATATCTCCACTGTTTAGGAATTGAAACAATGCCTGTACATCATCAGCATGGTCCGATCAAAAGCATACTGTATGAGGTTGCGGTATCATCTTCGTCATCCTCCCTCAAAAGGCATACAGCTTTAGCAGGAGTTGAATATCACAAAACATATGCAAAGTAAAGACATAATTTAAAATGAGTGATAGCGAAATAATTTATTCAAGACAAGCATATGCAATGCACTGATGATGATTATTAAGACAGATAATGTCTATCATGAGTCAAATTTTTAAACAAACAGAAAGGAGACTTGCAAAGGAAAGTAGATCTAATGATCCAAAAGTTTGTCCGTCTAGACGTCAGTCTGTCTTGTCATGACTAGGCATAGGAGCGGTGATCACCATAGGAGTTTCAGGAGAGTTGAATTTGATTTCCCTGTTATTGATTAGATCTTGAATCTTATTCCTCAATGTCCATCAATTGTTTATGTAATGTCCAGGAATGTTGGAATGGTACGCGCATCTTGCATTGAGTTTATAGTAGGTGTTAGAATTCGTTGGCCCGATTGCCCTGAGCGTCTGGATCATATGAGTGAATTGATTGTTGTGACTCAGTTGTCGTGATTCCATTATCGTAACTCAGTTGTCGTGACTTTGTTGTCGTGATTCCATTATCGTGGCTCAGTTGTCATGATTCCATTATCGTGACTCAGTTGTCGTGACTTTGTTGTCGTGACTCAGTTGTCGTGATTCCATTATTGTGACTCAGTTGTCGTGACTTTGTTGTCGTGACTCAGTTGTCGTGACTTCATTGTCGTGGTCTTTTCTGATTTGAGTGTCATGATTAAATTTTTAATGGCACGCTTCAATGGTCTACCATCCTTTACACCATAACCAGGATTGTTCGAATAATAAGCGCATCTCGCATTGTAATTGTACCCCAAGAATAGGAGTGCCTTTAATTCTTCTTGCCCCTTGGACAAGTTCAGGATCAAATCTTGAAACTGGGCATTCTGAGCTTGAAGGTCTTTGACTGATTGCTCGAGATTCATGATGCTGGACTAAACAGCGAGGAGGTGAGAAACCTGTGGTGGAAACCTGTGATGCAATGTTATGAATGCAGATGCAATTATTTTCAAGGATCTCTGGAAATTTAGTTAGCAACGTTTAAAAATGATTTGGTCTCTTCTTCGTTTGAAGAACTCTGATTTTTGGTGTTCTTCTATGGGAATCAGGCTCACCATATCCAGTGGGTCATAGCCTCTGATTCGGGATACTTCTGTTATTGGAAGGTATGTGGCCAGAGGAAAATAAATCCTCTTGCCCCTTGCTAGGTACCGAGTCTTTGAATAGGAAAGTATACGACCAGAGGAAAGTAAATCCTCTTGCCCCTTGATTAGGAAATCAGTCCTTGATAAGAGCACTTGAAATTGTGCGCCCTAAATTTCTTAGATCCTTGAAGGGGTTAGTCAACATGTTATGCTTATGATGTCATGATGTCGTAATGTTATGCGAATGCAGCTCATAAGGCATAGTGTGAGATAGTAATGACAAACAAGTCCTTTTAACAAAACCTGCAAGAAACGAGGGTTAGTAGCAAACACAGGCAAGTCACGCAAGTCACACAATTTTTGGCTTAAGGCTTGCATGGGGTCTGATCAGGTGTCCTTCCCAAGGGTAATTCTATGGATAAGGAGATTTCAGCAACAGGTTCTAAAAGTTATTCAGAATTGTCAGCCCTTCTAAAGCACCCTCGGACATGATGCATTTGCACCATGCAATGATACTTTGAGAGAGAACCTATCTGAATTGTAGCATCGGGTAGCGACTAGTTCTTAACATTTGTCAAGAGTAGTCCCCCCACTACGTTCCTAAAGGCCAGGATGGGTTAAGGGTAACTAAAGGTCCTTGAGCTCCGGCGCACCCATAGACACATACATAGACCCCCCTCATTTGAGAAAGGTGTGCATATGCTATGGAGTCCTAACTCAAGTGTGAACTTCATATTGACTCATCTCCCACATATGTGAAAGAGGTCGCCATGACTATGCCACTCCTAATCTTAAGTGTTCTTGAATCCGGGTGTAGGATTCGTCCTTCAGTTAATTCCCAAAACGCCCCTGAAAAATAAAACAAACACAGCAAGCAATAGAAAACATTTAAAGTGTTCCTAAACTTTTAAGGTAACCCCTCTTTTAATCGAAAGTCCCCAGCAGAGTCGCCAGTTCTGTAATATGGTGAACTGACTTTTTTATAATCGAAAAATGTCGCGGTAAGCAAGAGTCGCCACCGACTTTTATTTTATCCAAACAATATTCGGAAAGGCAAAAAGAAACAGAAAAAACCTTTTAAGAAATCTAAGTTCGGGGGGTAATTTATGCAAAGGGAAGGTGTAAGGCACCCTTTGCATCCATGGTTTTCCATGGGCTCTTAATTGCTTTGCTTGCTCGTTTGTTTAGAAAATGTAGATGAAAGAGATAGGGACTTTAGCTCGTAAATGAGCGTAGCCCTTTTGAAAAATTATGAGAAAGAATATAATGAAAGTTTGAGCATTGCAAGGCAATTAGGGGCAATTACCTTAAACTCAGATGATAGGTCTCTTTTTTAGCCTTTCAGAATGAAAGGGTCTATCCTTGCCATAAGAGGGCAGGAAGCCTTTCGTTTGGAGGTTGAAGGGTCATCGAGATATCGTTCGCCCAAAGACTGACCCATGCCATAGAGGGGCAGGTAGTCTAAGGGGAAAGATCAGAATAGCCTTTCGTAGGCAACCAGAAGATACCTCAGCCTTATTCGTGGGCAACTTTCGAGGGTCGAGGTCATTTGTGTATCGAAGGCAGCATCATTTAGGGTCGTGACCTTTTTATCGAGGCAACATGGCTGAGGTATCCTCATACTCGAGGGACTGGCTATTCTGCAAAAACACAAGGCAACAAGGCAACAGGCAACAAGGCAATAGAGAGGGTTACCCAAAAGCGTGCGTGTGTGCAACAATCACGTGATTATATTCAATTATATTATCTTGTAAATTAGTGAGGCTAATTCAATTTAATGGTTGTCACTCCCTATTTTACTAACCACGCAGATAATATAAGGCAAGAACAACAATAATATGGGGAAGGGGACAATGAAACCAGCGGATCCCTTAGTAGGGTTTGACATAAGTAATAATAAAAGAAGAGATTTAGGGCTACCGACTATTCGAAGCTTTGGCATTTGGCAAACCCTGAAAGGCGGGAAAAATAAGAAGCAATAGTAGGGTGAGTGCATTATCAGTTCAGAGTCAATTAGGGTTAACCCTAATTTAATAAATAAAATCAAATAAACAAAATAAAAAATAGAAAAGAATACTTAACTTTTAATTTGATCTGATATGGTTGGCGGTCGGAGGTTGTCTCGAACATTGACTTTAGTTCTGTGAAAGGCGTGGCGCGCTATCGGGAGAAACCCTGTTGCTAACCCTGAAAAAATGCACAAAGGAAAATATTTTTTCAGTGTATGGCTGACCTATAAACCTTAAAAGAAAACTTATTGTGACCACAAGGATTTGTAAGGTTTCAAGCGCGTTATTGGACAACACCTACCTGAAGATTTTAGGGTTACAAATGAATCAAGGTTAACAAACCTAAAAATTAATTATTAGTTTTCAACCGAATTAATTAGCTAATTTAAAATGTGATAACCTTTTTAAATAAAATTAATTTTATGAGAAAAATCGAGTGTTCGAGTAAACTAAATAATTATAAAAATAATATTGTAAGAAAATAATTTTTGTAATTGTTAAAAAAAAGATTTAGAAAGACATTTAAATGAAAAAAAGAGAATAAATATAAGAAAGTTTATGTAAAAAAAAATTAGAAGTAACTTAGCTGAGGTTCTGTGTGATTGGAGTGCGGAAGTCGATAGTGTGCTGCGTGTTCTGGTCTTTTAGATCAATTGGGGTTTTCGGTGAGCGACGCATCGAAACCGCGTCTGACGTGCTGCACTTGAATAAGGCTCGCGTGGTGGCCGGTTCAGAACTACTGAACCATTACTAAGATGTTGTTGATGATGATGCTGTAGATCGCGTTGACAGAAGCGTTGACGTTGGCTGGCTTCGTCGCTTACAGTTTGGTGTGTTCGTCGGAATCGCCATTCGTTGACGTTGTTTCCCAATTCGATCTGCCTCTCTTTTCTGTGTTCCCTTTGAATCCGGTTCGAATTTGCAGGTACTGTGCTTTGAAGATGAAGGCGTTGGAATAATGATGAATTGCTGAAGCGATGATGAATCTACAGGTGCTGTGCTTTAAAGATGAAGATACTGGAATAATGGTGAATTGCCAAAGCGATGATGATAGCGATGTGTTTGGTTGTGAAACGATGGCATCTGTTTTGAAGGTCACCGTCGATTGCAAATCGGCAACGTCGATTGCAAATCGGCAACGTCGCAATCTCCACTTCTAATTCTTCTTCTTTGATTCCAACCTGTGTACAAAACAAATAGTAAATCATATGTTTCAGTTCATATATCAGTAGCTCAATAATTTTGTATGAACTTCTTGAATTGCTGTTAGTTTGATCGCCGGCATTTGCGGCAGAGATAATCTGAATCGCCTTCTTTGTTCTTCTCCCAATAGGTTGATGACGTCGTCGGTATCGGTTGATGTTTCTGAAAAGACAAAAACAACAAAAAAAACCACAAAAGCGAATAACAACCAAAATAATAATATTGATTAATATATTTCAAAATTATTTGATAGAAACTATTTACAGGTTTATGGTATTTACGGTTTGGGAAAGGTAATTGAAATATGGTGATACGGGGTTCATTGAGTTATCGGTGACTATCAAGTATATATTGAGAATGGAATACGTATGTGTGATGGGTTGGAATAATAGTTTATGAATTCACTGTGAAAACCATACTAGTGTTAGTGTATAAAAAAGCAGAGAAAATAGATGTTGGAGAAATCAGGGTTAGAGAATTCCCTCCTATGTACCGTGAAAAAGATGTGTTTATATAGAAATAAAATAGGTTAAATAAAAAAAGAAACTATCAATCTATTTAACTAAATATAATTCAATATTTAAATCAAATTTGATTTGATCTCCATCTTGACATATTTAGTTAATTACATTGATTTTTTCTAAAAATATAAATAAACTATCTAAAAATGTAATATTTTAAAAGAGAGACAAATCTTTTTACATCCTTTTTTTTTACTTTATGATTTTTTGTGTATTTTTATGAATAAGATAGGAAAAAGTAAAGAACAATATTTTTAAAAAGCCTAATATATAAATAATAAAAAACAATTTTTTTGTGATTTTTGTGAATAGAGTAAAATAAAACTAAAATTAGTAAATAAAAGGAAAAAATGTTAGTTGTAGGATTCGAACACATGACCGTATACCCGCAAGTCTTACCTCCTTATTAATTGTGTCATGTCATTTAAAATGAAACTTATAATTATATGAGGGCAAATTTTGGGGTATGACAGCTGTAAAAGGCCCTAGCGAGAGGTTGAAGATGATGAGGTGTCCCCACCTCATTGGACAGCCAGCGCACGTACTTTTTTAAAATTTCCTCTAATTATGTGCTTTGCAGGTGTACTGATCACCACGTGCCTCAATTTCTGGACCATCTGATCTCATTTAATGAATCATCCAACGCGCCAGATCAAACAATCCTTATCATGGACCCTCAATCCAACCACACATGATCAGTATCCTTTTATTTTCTATTTTATTTTTAATTTCTTTGTTAAATTAATTAAAAATAGTTTTAAAAATCCAAAAAATACACAAAAAATATTTTTAGACTTCTAAAATAATATATTATTTTCTGAAATAAAAATATTTTATTTTTCTTCGAAATTTCAATATTTTGCATAATTAATTAGTATATGTTTATATATTTGCTTTTTTAATTATTCTAACCAATCAAAAAATCATAAAAAAATTGTTCTTTATGTTAAATATTGTTTATATATTATAAACTAATTTTGTACATATTTTGAATAATTTTATCTTTAAGTTTTAATTATTTGTATAATTATTTGCATAATTATGTTTTAATTAACTTAAATCAATTTCAAATCAATTCCAAAAATTCCAAAAAAAATTAGTTTTGTTTTAAAATTAATTAACAAATATTTTGTACATATTTTAAACTTAATTTCTAGGTTTAAATCTATTTTCATCTTTTTTCTTCATTTTAATTTAATTAATCATGCATTAATTATAATTAAAATAAATCATAAAAAATCCAAAAACATGCCTTTTATTTTTCTTGCAATTTAAATTCCTAGATAAATGTATAGGATGTCAAATTCATGTAAATAGGCTAGTTTACATTTCCTGCACAATCGATGTAATAGCGTAGATTTACTTTCCGCACTTTACATTTCCACATTTTAATTTCCAGCAAATATAAACTGCGTGTATGTCAAAGATAAAATTGAACCATTAGATCACTAACTTCAAAGATAAAATATCTGAATCCAATCACAATCACACTTGCACCTTTTAAGGTAATCCCTTCTCATTCTTTTCAAAATCAAAGTCAAAATTCCACTGTTTTGAGTACAAAATCGAACCTTGCGTTTATATCCGGTGAAAGGATAGATTTTTAAAGGAAATAGGATAAAGACCTTACAACTCAGGGTAGACCTCCTAGTTTGCTTGCTCAAATCAAAACAAACAAAATTCTCATACACTGTTGTTTTTCAAAACAAAACTTTCAAAAAAGACAATACTTTGTATACATCCAAACACGGATTATTACAAAGTTAACGTTCTTTTCAAAACATCTTTCGAAAGATAAACAAGCATTTTGTATACATCCACACACGAATCATTACAAAATTCAATTTACAAAAGTATTTGAACCCACATATGAGCATTCTAAAGCAATTGAAAAGTGATCGAAAAACAAGTGAGCTAAGCAAACTTAAGAGCCCATGGATAACCATGGATACAAAGGGTGCTAACACCTTCCCTTTGTATAACCTACCCCCTTACCCAGAATTTCTTAAAGGTCTTTTTTCTGTTTCTTTTATAAACCTTTCCTTAATTGGATAAAATAAAAGGTCGGTGGCGACTCTGTGAATTTTCAAAATGCGAAAGCATTAAGCGATAAAAAAGAGTCAGTTCACGTATCTCTACAGAACAGAGGTATGGCCCGGAATTAAAAAACGGAGGTCCACAGTATCCAAGAAAGAGAGGGAGATGAAAATTTTTGAGGGAGGGAAATGTTGGAGCGTTCTAAATTTCTTTTGGATTTGTTGGAAAAGTTGAGGGAATATGAAAAAGTGGGAGAAGTTTGAGTTAAGAAAATTTACAAAAGTAATTTTGATTAATTTTAATTAGTTATATATTTGCACTATAACTTTTGATTTTATCCATTTTGCAAACTCATTTGTAATATTTATTATCAATTTTAATTTTAAAATTTATTTTTATATAATCAAATAATTTAATAAATATACATATTTTAGTTAATTTAGTCTAAGAAAATAAAACTAAAAAACTTTAAAATATTAAAAAGTTTTGGTAAATTAATAAGTCTAGTATTTATATTTCGAAAAACTTATAAGTTTATAGAATCAAATTAAAACTAAAATAAATTTTGAATAAATAAATTGTGAATCTAATTTTAAGAAAAATACATTAGAAACCTAAAATTTAAAAATAAATATTTATTCTTTTATTTATTTATTTAATTGTTATTTTCATTTTTAAAACACAATATATAGCCGTCTCAATTTTTTAAATAAATATTTATTATTTTATTTTAATTTAATTAATTGTAAATTTTTGTCTCAATGTCCGTCTCTGTTAGACAGGGATAAAAATCCGTCTCTAACATAGTTTACCATCTTCTGTTGACTATCTTCCATGGTTCACACATAGTTGACTATCATCCATGCATCTCAGACACTGTCGTTTATTGACTATCATGTGTTGAATCTCTAACATAGTTCACATATAGTTTACCATCTTCTATTGACTATCTTACAGGGTTCAGACATAGTTGGACGTTTACAGTTGTCTGCCTGACATGGTTCACACATAATCGACCATCATTTATCCATCTGTAACATGGTTCACACATAGTTGACTATCATCTGTTAGATGTGTGACGTGGTTCACTCATAGTTGACCATCATCTATTGACTGTCTTACATGGTGCAAACATATTTGACCATCATCTGATGAATCTCCGACATACTTCACACATAGTTTACCATCAACTATGCATCTCTGACATAGTTCACACATAAATAACCATATTCTATTGATTACCTTCCATGATTAACATATAGATGACCATCATCTATGAATCTCTGACATGGTTCACACATAGTTGACCATCATCTATCCATCTGTAACATGGTTCACACATAGTTGACTATCATCTGTTAGATGTCTGACATGGTTCACACACAGTTGACCATCATCTATTGAATGTCTTACATGGTGCATACATATTTGACCATCATCTGATGAATCCCTGACATACTTCACACATAATTTACCATCATCTTTTCATCTCTGACATAGTTCACACATAGTTAACCACATTCTATTGACTACCTATGATTCACATATAGATGATCATCTTCTATTGATTGTCTTCCATGGTACACACATTTTTTACCATAATTTATGCATCTCTAACATAGTTCAGACATAGTTTACCATCATTTGTTGACTATCTGCTATTGTTCACACATAATTGACTGTCATCTATGCATCTCTGACATAATTCACACATAGTTTACCATCTTCTATTGACTATCTTTATGGGTTCACACATAGTTGACTATCATCTCCGACTAATTCACACACAGTTTACCATCTTCTATTGACTATCTTATAGGGTTCACACATAGTTGGATGTCATTAGTTAACTGTCTGACATGGCTCACACATAGTCGAATGTCATCAGTTGACTGTCTGGCATGGTTCACACATAGTTGACCATCATCAATGTATCCCTAAAATGGTTCACATAAATTCAGACATCATCAGTTGACTGTCTAACATGGTTCACTCATTGTCGAACATCATCAGTGCATCCCTGACATGGTTCACACGTAGTTGACCATCATCAATGCATTTCTAACATGGTTCACACATAGTTGACCACCATCAATGCATCTCTGACATGGTTCACCATCATCTACTGACAATTTTCCATGGTTCACACATAGTTGACCATCATCAATGCATTTCTGACATGGTTCACACATAGTTGGCCATCATCAATGCATCTCTGACATGGTTCGCACATAGATCACCATCTTCTGTTCATCTGTAACATGGTTCACACATAGTTGAAAATCATCAGTTAACTCTCTAACATGGTTCACACATAGATCACCATCTTCTGTTCATCTGTAACATGGTTCACACGTATTTAACTATCATTTGTTGGATGTGTGACATTGTTCACGCATAGTTAACCATCATTTAACCATTTGTAACATGGTTCACACACAGTTAACCATCTCCTATCCATCTCTAACATGGTCACACATGGTCCACCATCATCAATTAACTCTTTGACATGGTTCACACATGGTCGACCATCTTATATCCATCTATAACATGGTTCACACATAGTCGGACATCATCAATTGACTTCGTGACATGGTTCACACATAGTCGAACATTATTAGTGCATCCCTGACATAGTTCACACATAATCGACCATCATCAGTCCATCCTTGATATGGCTCACACATAGTCGGACATCATCAGTTGACTCCCTGACATGGTTCACACATAGTTGACCATCTCCTTTCCATCTGTAACATAGTTCACACATAGTCGACCATCACCTATCCATCCCTAACATGGTTCACACATAGTGGGTCATCATCAGTTGACTCCCTGACATTGCTCACATATAGTCGAACATCACCGGTGCATCCCTGACATGGTTCACATATAGTCGACCATCATCAGTTGACTCCCTTACATGGTTCACACATAAGTGACCATCTCCTTTCCATCTGTAACATGGTTCACACATAGTCGACCATCTTTTATCCATCCCTAACATGGTTCACACATAATGGGTCATCATCAGTTGACTCCCTGACATTGCTCACATATAGTCGAACATCACCAGTGCATCCCTGACATGGTTCACATATAGTCGACCATCATGAGTTGACTCCCTTACATGGTTCACACATAGGTGACCATATCCTTTCCATCTGTAACATGGTTCACACATAGTGGATCATCATCAGTTGACTCCCTGACATTGCTCACATATAGTCAAACATCACTAGTGCATCCCTGACATGGTTCACATATAGTCGACCATCATCAGTTGACTCCCTTACATGGTTCACACATAGGTGACCATCTCCTATCCATCTATAACATGGTCACACATAGTCGACCATCTCCTATCCATCTATAACATGGTTTTCACATAGTCAAACATCATCAATTGACTCCTTGAAATGGTTCATAAATAGTCGACCATCATCATTTGACTCCCTAACATGGTTCACACATAGTTGGACATCATCAATTGACTCCTTGACATGGTTCACACATAAGCGACCATCATCAATTGACTTTCTGACATGGTTCACACATATTTGACCATCATCAGTTGACTCCTTGAAATGGTTCACACATAGTTGACCATCATCGTTTGACTCCCTGACATGGTTCACACATAGTTGGCCATCATCAATTGACTCCCTCACATGGTTCACACGTAGTTGACCATCTCCTATCCATCTGTAACATAGTTCGCACATAGTCAAAAACCATTAGTGCATCTCTGACATAGTTCACACATAGTCAAACATCACCAATTGACTCTTTGACATTATTCACACATAGTCGGACATCATCGGCGCATCCCTGACACGGTTCACATATAGTTGACCATCATCAGTTGACTCCTTGACATGGTTCACACATAGTTGGCCATCTCATATCCATCTATAACATGGTTCACACATAGTCGACCATCTTCTATCCATATATAACATGGTTCACACAAAGTCGGTCATCATCAATTGACTTCCTGACATAGTTCACACATAGTCGAACATCATTTGTTTACTCCCTGACATGGTTCACACATGGTCCACCATCATCAATTGACTCTCTGACATGGTTCACACATGGTCGATCATCTCATATCCATCTATAACATGGTTCACACATAGTCGAACATCATCAGTTGACTCCGTGACATGGTTCACACATAGTCGAACATCATCAGTGCATCCCTAGCATAGTTCACACATAATCGACCATCATTAGTCCATCCTTGATATGGTTCACACATAGTCGGACATCATCAGTTGACTCCCTGACATGGTTCACACATAGTTGACCATCATCTATTTAAACAAACGTTACTTTTTAAATTTAAATTTAAAACTTTCTTTTTAAACTTTAAAAAAATAAATTTAACGTGAATTTTTTACTTAAAAGATTAAAATAAACGTCAAAATTTAAATTTTAAATTGGTGTGATATTTCTTAATTTAAACATAATTTAGTTTTTAAATAAAAAAAATTTAAATTTTACAAAATAAATTTAACGTGGGATTTGTTAATTTATAATTTATTTATTTTTAATTTTTTAAAAAATATCATGTTTTTAAATAAAAAACAATATTAATTCTAATTTTAAATACAAATTTTAATTATGCAGTTATTCCCTAATTAATTTTAGTCTTAATTAATAATAATTGTAATAATCTTAAACATAACATAATATAGTTTTAATCTTAAACATAACATCAATGCATCCCTGACATGTATCTCACATAGTAGGACATCTTTAGTTGACTGTCTGACATGGTTCACACATAGTCGACCATCTTTAGTGCATCCCTGATATGGTTCACACATAGTCGACCATCTTCAGTGCATCCCTGATATGGTTCACACATAGTCGACCATCTTCAGTGCATCCCTGATATGGTTCACACATAGTCGACCATCTTCAGTGCATCCCTGATATGATTCACACATAGTCGACCATCTTCAGTGCATCCCTGATATGGTTCACACATAGTCGACCATCTTCAGTGCATCCCTGCATCCCTGATATGTTAATATCTAAACTATTAATATCTTAAATATTTTTTTTATTAAGTAATTAATTTATTAAATATTCAACAAATTAAATATTTTTTCCTATTTAATCATTCAATTATTAATATTTAAACTATTAACATTTTAAAATCTATTTTATAAACTATTAACGTCTAAATATTTTAAAACCTACCATTATTATTTAACATTTTAAATAAAACCTAATATTAATATATAAAATATTCATTATATACATTAAATATGCCAATTTGCTACTAATCAAATTATTCATTATATATTTGTGTTCTGCAAACATTTAACAAAAAAACATGTATAGTCTGGTGGAGAGCAATACATGCTTCTAGTTGGATGGAGTGGGTTCGAATACCTTTAAGAGCATTAAACAGTCAACTCAATTTTTCAATTTTTCTGCTTCAGTTTAATGTCTAACAGCAGCCACCCATATCTTCTACTTTGAAGAGCATTAACGTAGAAACAGAAATGCACAATTTCATTCATGTAAAATGAGTTCTCAAAACAGATTATTTGCGTGAATACAATTTCATTCATGTAAATGATTACAGATAATTTGCATACACTTGTATAGAAACTATCTAAAATAGAACTTTCTCCTAATGTTCTACAAGAGGCCATGGTTTCACTTGATAGTCATTTAGACCATTCACAACATCATCCATAAAAGTCCATTACATCATTTGAACTTTTCCTTTCTTCCTCAGACGGTTTTTTATTCTTTCTATAGCACTGAGGCTCTTTTGTGAATTTTCTCTCGAACCACAATTTCTGGGGCTTGTTCCTTCTTTCTTTCTTCCTGGAAAAATCAAACACATGAACAAAATTTTTCAAATTTCATAACACTTGGATAGTTCAAACCAAATCATAATATTATGAATATATATTATTACCTCATGTTTCTTTCTCTCCTTCTCAATTCTTTCTCACTTTCTCCATTCATTCCATCATCTTTCTCTGACATTACTTCATGCATATCCCATCTTCTACTTCACTAATTTTGCTGAAAATAAACATATGATTAACTCTTTTGTTTGTAGAGTTAACATCACAAATTAATGCAGATCAAGACCAGTTTTAGTACTGACAGTGTTAACAATCAGGAATACATACTAACAAGCATTCATAAACACTAACAAAAAACAAACAATTTTAATACTCGCTAAAGATCATTCATTCTATTCTAAAATTAAACATATCAAATATCAAACTAGTTCAACTAAAGATCATTCATTCTATTCAAGACTTAAAACAACCAAAAGATAATTTTACTTTGAACTGTTATGGTTTGATGATGAAGAGTTCAGATTTAGACTTAAAACAACCAAAAAAATTATTTTACTTGAAACTGTCAGGGTTTAATGATGAAGGTTTCAGATTCATACATATCAAACATATAAAAAAATGTTTTGAAGATGCAGAGTTCATATTCAGACATATCAAACCTATAAAACTTTTTAAAAAATTGTTTGAAGATGTAGAGTTCGAATTCAGGCTACAACTACAAATCATTCATTAGATTCAAACATCAAAAATATCAAAATAGTTTAGATCTAGACTTAACATATCAACCAAAGTTAAAGACAAACACAGAGAGAGAGAGAGGGAAAGAGAGAAATAAAGAGAGAATGAGAAAGAAAAAGAGGAATAACTTACATCGGTGGTGGTTCATGGTTGAATGGTGGACGATGGACGGCGGCGGCGTTTCATGGACGGCGGCGGCGTTTCATGGACGGCGTTGGTTGTTCGTGAGATCTAAGAAAGGTGAAAACCCCCACCCTCAATATTAGGGATTAGGGTTATTGGTTGTGACGATGGAGTGAGGAAGATGTGGATATAATTTATTTTATTTTAATTGATCTTTTAATAAATATTAAATTTTAAAAATAATATTAATATATTAGGGACTAAGTTGCAATATTCAAACTATAAAATTACCACAGTAAGGGTCAGTAAGGGTCATTTAATGCTTGAGTCCAATGTGGCACTATTAGGGCTTAGGACTTAATTCTGATTTGTCAGGCAGTGACTTCACCACTGAAGTCAAATGGGCGACTGCACCATAGAATTTCCCGTCTATTATACTTGTTTCAACCTGTTGAATCCACATATAGTGTTCATACTCATCAAAACACACGTTTATATCATGGAATCATAGAAATCAGAACACCTGAAAGAAAAAACCACATGCACACATCCACATCAAACATGTGGTGCTAACCAGCGTCCAGTGGAGGAGCTCACATATATGCAATGCCCTAACATCAACAACTAAGCATGCTGAGTTTGGGAGATCAAGAATTCTTACCTGATGAGGATCTTGAATTAAATATTCAGAAAACTCTACAGGATCTTGAGATCTTGGTGATAATGAATCCTTCAACCGGTTTCAACATACTGAGAAATAAACTCAACTTCGTGCTTGAATCTTTGAAGATGAAGAAGAGGCGAAACCAAGACTGAGCATTCTTAAATGATTCAAAGGCATTAGTGGTGTTCTTCCAAGATAACCGTGAATGTGATAATGATTCAGGTTCAGGGATGGAGATATGGTTAGAGTTTGTTAGAAACTCTAACAAACTTTTCTATGTGAGGTTTTTTAGAGAGAGAGAAAGTGATGGAATGTGAGGGTGATCCTGAAAGAACCTGAAAAAAAATGATCGAGAGAGATTTTGAAGTCAGTGTGATTCTACTTTATATAGAGAGGGTGCAGTGATGTCTCGTGTGATGCCTCTGTAGCTAACTTTTTCTTCTCAACACCTTAATGCACAAGCTTTATTGAATTTGTAGTAAACTTTCCTCTTCCTTTTGCGTGTGTCACTCTTTGCATGGTTAAATGAAGTAATATAGGTATACGCCTGCTAATGTTGTGATGGTACCATACTGCATTTTTTGTGTATGTTGCATCTTTTGTATATATGCTGCCAAACAAATCCTCATGTAAGGCCATTTCCCTCATGCCCATGCACCCACCTTTAGGTCAACCTATCTTGATCTATGGTCCATCATTTGACTAAACCTTGGTGTCAATGTAAGGGTATCATGAGGGAGAGCAATATTGTTGTTGGAGACATATTGAAACAAAGCATTCACATTTTTGACAGAACTTGGATCACCTAGTTCTCATGATCATAAATCTTGAAATATCTACTCAAATAGCATGATCTTGGTATATCCTTAAAGTCTGAAGGAAAGAGAGCAATTTTCATGTTGACAACATTTTGAGATGAGGCCTAGAGAATTACCTAAAATGTCCTCAAAGTCATATACTCGAGCTTCTTGGAAACTTTCGGAAATTCTACCAAATGCTGGGCCTCGCTAATCCGTTGGAACATCAACTTCTAGACTTCATATATTTGCACCCAAACATCCTTTGGCGAAAATTCCTTCTACAAAGTTGTATCTTGCATGGAGATGAACAACTTTGTATTTAACCTCAACCTGAAATAATGCTCTCAGAATTTCTTTGCGAGCCCAGCAGTCATTTCTTAGTGGATCCTTGACTTCTCACACGTGTAACTTTTCATTCATGGAGAATTGGATCTTGATCCCTTCTACAATATTGTAGATTGTTAAGAAGTGAACAACTTTGATGTTGAAGAGAATCTAAGTTGGTGATTCGAGTCTCATGGAAATCAGCTAGGAAGTTCAGCACCTGATCACTCTCAAACTATAAAAAAAATATTCTAAGAGTGTGTTTTGACGAGGTAATTGGAAATTTTAAAGGAATTTAAAATTCAAAGCAATTCAAATGATTCAATTGAAATCCATTCATTTTCAAATTATTTTGTTTGGATGGAGTATTAAGATGATTTATTGTTAGATTTTTGGGGTATTTTTTAAAAATTAAAATTTTTTGACCAAATTAAAAAATTGAAATGTAGGACCAATTTGCAATTTTTAAAAATTTGAAGGGCAAAATTGTAAATTTTAAAAAATATTAAGGACCAATTTGCAAATTTTTGAAAAATTTTAGGGTCAATTTTGTAATTTTGAAAAATATGAGGACCAATTTGCAAAATTTAAAGAGATATTAGTAACAAATACATTCTATGGAGTATGAGAGGAATTTCAAATTCTTTGGCTTTTGGTGTCATTTTAAAAGATTAAATTTAACTTAGATTAAATACTACATAAATTTCCATCATTTTAACAATTCTTCATTTTTGTATCCAAACAATAAAGTTTGTGCAAATCATTTTAAATTCCCTCAAAACATTACATTACCTCATTAAAATGCTTCATCCAAACACACTCTAAGTGTTAGAGATTTTCCAACATTGAATCATGAACTCCATCATCTCGTAACTTTTGATAAAAAAATCCAAATGAAGACGATTCCAACTATGATCTTGTAGTATGAAATGATCTCTTTATTTGTAAACTTTATTTGCTCCAATTGAATAAAAATGAGAAAGTTATCATTCTTATAAGAATAACACATGAACATGACTTTTGAAAAAGTCAACCTTAAGTCAAAACCCAAAATTCCACCACTTTCTTGATTTTCTTGATTTATCATGAAAAATCTTGATCAATTCTCTTCAAATATTAAGATTATGAATGTCAACCCTAAATTTGACCATGACTTTATTGTCCCAGATTGAATTTCTTGATTAATTGCACCCAATCTTGACTTTGATCATTGAACACCCAATGAGACCAAATGAATGAGCATATGATAAACCATCAGTTGAATTTGATCAAGAAATCCTAATTTTGAGATCAGATGAATGTATAAGGAAGGTAGCCTGAATTAGAAGTTTTAAATATGATGATTGTGAACCCCTATCTCTTGATGAGACATGAAGAAAATGTTGTGATCCATTAAGGCCTTAGCTCCTCTCTTTTGATCAAGTAAACTTTCAAAGGAGGCTCATATAGATGCTCCTATCTTGGTAACTTATTGGAGAAGAAACAATGTCATGGATGAAATGTATTTGATTATGGCCTATTGAAGTATGCAAATGAATATGATTCAACCTTCTTCCAGGTTAAAATGAGAGAAAAAATTTTGGGGTGCAACAAGTACGTCTGCCCCTAATTCCAATTTTGGAATTAGAAAATTTCTTAATGCTACTTTGTGAGTTACCAAAACTCCAAAGCATTCACTTTGCCGCAATCCCCTATTGAAAGTCTTGCACGAAACCCCCAAATCTACCAAAGATCTTGGAGGACAAACCCGTAGTTTTTTCAGATGAAATCCCCTGTAAAACTCAACCCAATATTCACGGCTACATAAGAACCTAATCGGACGTTATCAAACCTCGACTAGATGACACCCCAACAAAAAATGATTATGTGTGATTTGTCAGTGTGTATGCTTAGGTTGGAGGTTGAAGATGAAGAGAAAATGTAGTAAGTGTTTATAGTTTCATCAAGTTGGAATGATGCATGAATGATGTATTTATAGTTATGGAAGCTTGATGGCAAAAGGAGGAAATTTGGAATTAAAAGAAATTAATAAAACTGACTTATGAAATAGTATGTGTCAGCCCATGTGTTGAATATGCCGACACATGTGTAAAAAAATAACAGTATGTGCCGACTCGAACGTCGCATGTGCCGGTACATAAAAAGATTTCTTTTAGTATGTGTCGGCCGGTGGTCACACATATGTCAGCCTATGAGATAGGACCTACAGGCTTCATTCTTGAATTTCATGTGTCGGACTAAAGGTCATATGTGCCAGCACAAAAGAGAATTTCCTTCTGTATGTGTCAGCCTGTGAGCTTGTGAGCCTGTATGGGTCGTCCTATGAAACAGAAGCTATAGGCTTTGTTATTGAGTTATATGTGTCGGTCTGAAAACATATGTGATGGCACATGCAATGCATTTTTGTGCAGAAAACTATTTTCATGATTTTGGCCAATTTCAAAGTGGTTTTTGATGATTCCCGAGACCTCTAACGCAAGGGTGCCACACAAACTCAGAGATACCATCCAACATACATAAATGTTGTTTTCCTATAGTTTTGGCATCATGCAAAATATCTAATGGTAAAGTTGCACTCACAAGTAATACTAAGATAGAAAGAGATATCATAGATATTATTGTGTATAGGAATTGGAATAAAAAAAATAGGAAACACTTAGCTATTCTCATGATGTAGTGTATTAAGTGTTTGGCTTTGTGATGTATTTTTTGAATTTTTGTGGCTGGAATAGGAGAGATCGCCAAATATATCTTTTTGGTTCAAAAACAATATATTAAAATATAAAATCTCAAATAGCTTTGTAGGTTCTTTATTAACTTATTTTATTTAATTGATAAAATTGTAGCTTTGATTTGTATTAGAGGTGTTTTACTACAAAGCTTTAATAAATGTAGCAATCATTATCCATTCTTTCATTTTTATTAGAACAAAGAGTATTTTCGAAGATATGTATCTCCGAACAAAAATGAGTAAAAAAAAGATTTGATGCGTCCGAAGATATATCTCTGGAAACAATGGGCAATTAAGTATTTTCGCGTAGATAATAAGATAAATAGTAATGGTGCAATGTGAAATTGCCATATTAAAATAAAGTTTACAAAGTACATTATATAATAAGGAAAAAGTCGGTAGAAGGATATTTTTTTTTTGGATAAAAACTCTTAAAACAAAATAAAGAAAATTAACTCTCTATATTTACTCAAATAATGGGCTACACATTTTGGGCCTCTTGTCAGTATTTAGTACAAGTAAGTGAGGGATTTTACCCGATACCGTTACCATTGTTTCTAACACCTCACATATTTTGATAATATAAATATTATTTGTTATTTTTCACAAAAATATGATAGTTATAAGTAAAAATTTGGTAGAAATAATTTCTTGTTTCTCAAATTTTTTGAAATCTAATAAAATTACGTAAATTCATGAAATTTAAAATTTGTAGAAAAATTCAAAGAAAACAGATTTCTGTAGCAAGTTTTGCAAGTAAAAATCAAACTCTTAAAATATTACTTGATGATGCTGGAAGGAAATCACAAATGCAACGGAATAATTCAACAATACAAAACTCTCTCTAACATCACATGCAACGTAGAGACAATACACAAAAAAACACACCAAACAAGACAACACAATTTTACCATGGAAAAACCTCTGTTAACTAGGAGTAAAAAACCACGGGACTCGTAGGCCACTTAAAATCTCTACTAAAATCAACAATGGGTACAAGCAAGATTCTCTCTAATATTAGTTAGAGGCATACATAAACATCATCAAGATCTACAATCAATCTTGGAATATAACAAGAACACTAAGAGATAAAAATACCCAAAAAACACCGGACCTCAAAGATTGACTCGACAAACTGACTTACAAAGCTCAGAATTCACTCTCCATCGCTTAGAATTTTCTCCTTTGAGTCATGAACACTATGTCAAGATTTCAGGACAATTCGCCTGTTTGATTTTGCACAACCTCCGATTTCGTAGAACTGTTCTATGCTGAAATGGGGCTACGGGAATAGTGTTCTCTCTCTAGCTTTTCTAGATAATTTTTCATACAATGAATGAATAACCTAATTATCTTTGTTGGGTAGCAACAAAGGCTTACCCAAACATGGGTCACTAACCCACATCCACTTGGGCCATTCCAAATACAAGGGAAAAGTCCAACAAAATCCCCCAACCGACTGGTTGGAGGGCAAAACCAATCTGACTTCCATACGAAAAACTCAAACTTTCCATTAGGCAACACCTTTGTCAATAAATTCGAACCATTGTCATCGATGTGAATCTTCTCAAGCTCCATCAACTTGGAATGCAATGCATCATGAATCCAATGATAACGAACATCAATATGCTTCAACCTAGACTGACATATGGAATTCTTCGATAAGTGAATGGCACTTTGATTATAAAAAAATAAGACATACTTTTCTTATTTCACACTAAGTTCCATTACAAATTTCCTCAACCATAACAACTCTTTTGAGGCTTACACGTCAACTATAAACTCGACTTCGGTAGTAGAGAGTGCAACAGACTTTTGCAACTTTAATTACCAAGCCACGGTTCCCCCGAAAAAAGTCACCATATACCCCGAAGTAGATTTTCGATTATCCAAGTTTCCGGCCAAATCTGAATCTGTATATCCAACCAACATAGGATTCTTGCATCCCAAAGTTAGTCTCAAATTCGAAGTGCCATGCAAATATCTCATCACCCACACGGACTCCCAATGATCCTTTCCCGGAATTGAGAGATAATGAATTACCATTCCTACGGCCTGATCAATTTCGGTTCTTGTACAAACCATATCATACGTCAAACTACCAGTACAAAATATTATTCATAATCCACTTCTCTTCATTCGTATATGAACATCGTTTATGACTAAGCTTCAAATGAGAAGCAAGTAGAATTCTCAGCGCTTTAGCGTTATCCTTACTAAAACGCCAAAGGACTTTCTACACATACGTTTCTGGTAACAAGTACAACTTCTTCTCACTTCGATCTCGAACAATTTCAATACCAAGAATTTTCCGAGACTCTCTTATAAATCCTTCATAGAAAAATATTCACTCAAAGTGTTCTTCAACTCTTTCATTCTTAAACTATTCTTTCCAACAAATCTACAAACATAGCCTTCTTTTCCCTTTTCTCAGAACCCATCTGGTTGCTCCATGTAAATTTCTTCATGTAGATATCCATCAAGAAAAGTTGTCTTCACGTCCATTTGCTCTATTTCCAAATCAATACTAGCGGCTAGCCCAAGAACCATTCGAATAGATTGCATCTTCACAACTGGAGAAAAAATCTTTCTAAAGTCAACACCTTTCCGTTGTTTAAAATCTTTTACCATCAAATGAACCTTGAATCTTTTTTTAGAAGTACACCCTGTTGCAACCAGCTTATTTTTTTTTTAAAAATAAAATATAGTTGCCACCTTAATTTTATTTTTAAAAGGAAAAACCTTTTACGGGTGAATTCTGGGTCAGTAGGAAATTTAGGCAAAGGGAAGGTGTTAGGCATCATTTTCCTCCCTTTTACTCAAGAAGACCCATTTAGCCTTTAGGTTTTAAAAAATAAAATTTTTGGCGTTGTTCGTACGAACAACTACCTAGAGAGGGTGATTCGAAAATTGTTGACTAATAGATTAAAAAAAAAAGAAGTAGGTCTCATGTATCATCATTGGCCAAAAATAAAATTTTAAAAATTGAAAAGATTGGCCTCATATGAAATCATTGGCAAAAAATTTGATAGATTTTTTAAAAAGAATTGAATTTCAATAGGGGAGGCCAAAATAAACATTTTTTAAAAAAAACATGCCTCAGATATCATCATTGGCCAAAAAATAAATATTTTTTAAAACAAGGGGAGACCTCATAAGAAATCATCGGCCAAAACCAAAACCAATTGAAAAGAAAGGGATGCCTCATACGATAATCATCGCCCCTCAAAAAGGTTTGAACGTAACACCAATAGAAAATAAAAAGGTTTTGAAAAACAAAAGTATGAAAAATTATAACGTAATTTTCGTAGAAAAATTTTAGGTGTGTAAATGTCAGTGTAATTGCAAAAATTGTAGATGATTCAAATTGTGAAAATAACAGTGTATTTATAGGGATAATTAGGTCAACAAAATAGGGAATAAGATTAATGACAAATCAGATCTTCCTTGGTCAGCAAGCTGACCAGTCAGAAGCTGAGTGTGACACAGGTTGACACAAATTGACCAATAAAAAACCAATAGTCAAAAAGGGAAATATTGTTGGTATTTATTATAATTTTTGTACTCAATATTGGTAAAAAGTGTATATAATTAAATAAATAATTATTTTTAAAAATTCCTTAAAAATTAAAACGAAAATTGAAATTAAAATAATAAAAAATGCAATTTTCGTAAATAATTTAAAATTGAAAGAAAGTTATTAACAAATAACAGAGAAAAATCTAAAGTGTAACATGTGAGATTTGAACCCATGACCTTATACTTGCAAGCTTTTACTCCTTACCAATTGTGCTATGCTTATTTATTTGAAACAGGAAGCCAATTGAAAGTATATAAGGAAGGGCAAACATTTGCTATTATTTTAAAATATAAATAATTTTAAATAAACTATCATATTTTTAAATAGACTAAAAAAATGAATATTTGTAAAAGCCGAGATGTCATTTGTAAATAAACCAAAGAAATTAAAAAACCAAGATGTTAGTGTAAATAAACTAAAAAACCAAAATGTAAATAAACCAAAGAATTTTATAAAACCCAATTTTAAGATTATATGATTTTTTTGAAACGGGGTGGGCTAATTTGGGGTATGACACACTCGTCTAGCTTAATCCGATAAACCCATATATTATTCAATGCTCTATTAACTTAGAAAACTTCACTAACTCAAAGGTATTATTCTCACGAAGTGATCGCATTTCATCCTCCTTGGCAATCATCCCTTCCTTTTTGTTCTCATCCTCCAAAACTAATTTAAAGCTTTCGGGTTCTCCACCGTCTGTAAGAAAAACATACTCATATAAGGGGTATTGAACGGAAGGGATTTTATCACGAGTAGACTGCCTCAACTCATTAGAAGCAACTAGTTGCTCAACACTTTCAACCTCTTGATCAATCTCATTTTCAACAACGTCTTCCATAGCACCTACATCAACAATATCATTAGGATTTAAAACATTATCAACATTCAAATCCATACCGTGATTTTCGATTGTAACATCTTTGAAAGTTATAGGGGTAGGAGCAATAGTAATTGAGCCCGTATCAACCATTTCTTCATCTTCAAAAGCCAGATCTTTATCCTCAACTTTGTCGATGTCCTCAATGGTGTAATCCTCTGATTTCGTAGAACTGCTTTGTGCTCAAATGGGGGCTGCGAGAATAGTGTTTTCTCTCTAGCTTTTCTAGTTATTTTTTTCACACAATGAATGAATGGCCTAATTCTCTTTGTTTGGTAACAGCAAAAACTTACACACATTTTTTTTCAATAAGCATCGCACTAAGGGTGCAACCCTTATAACAGACTACAAAGATTTAAAACAACCAAGAAGTAGCTTGTACCAATCATAAAAACTAGAGTAAGATGTCAATTTACTGCTAGATAACCAACTCCAAGATAAGAACATGATATTAGAGCACACCACATCAAAACTATAAGAAACTTGCTCAAAAATGATAGCATTTCTCATAATCCATACACTCCAAGTAGTATCGATCCAAATCGTGTTAATCTTCAGCCTGTCATTAACGTTCTTCACCTTTTCTTATAAAGTTCCAAAATCCATGAACTCCTCTAACGTGAATGGAAGGTCTACCCCCAACAATACAAAAATCCATCCCCACAATTTCTTTGAAACATGGCAAAGAAAAAACAAGTGAGACAAGGTCTCCGGATGGTTCCTACAAAATTCACACAGCGGATTTGTGGCAATGTTGGCAACTCCTCTAATTAGCAACAAATCTTTAGAAGGAAGTCTAGAGATGAACATCTTCCATGAAAAAATCTTTATCTTAGGTGGAAGCAACATCTTCCACATAACCTTCAAGATATTCACTGTTGGTGGCAACCAAGCATAAAGCTTAAAATTAGAAACCAAAGCGGAAATGCTAGCTACTGAAAACTCACCATTGTTGTTCGGGATCGACTCAAAAAGATCTTGCTCTCCCCTGCCAGGAAATGCCGCTTCCAGCAAGCTCTTGAGCTGATCCCATTGCACCTTCATGATAGAGCTGGTTGCGATAAAAGAAGCTACATCCTCAGCCCCCATAATGTTGTGAATCTGCTAAGAAACCTCATAATTAACCATAGAAAAAACATCGTCAACAGAGCATATTTTATTTGTTGAGATATCAAACAAATCTGGGAATTTAAAACGGAAAATTTGATCGCCCAACCATAAACTAGACCAAAACAATATGTGATTTCCCTTATTTAATTTGCATTGAACACAACTCATGAAACCTTTGTCGTTTATGTCAACCTTCACGTCATTGGAAATAATGTCCCTCCACAAAATATAATCTTTCATGTTTAGAACTTCCCCATTAGAAGCCTGAACCTTTTGTTTCGGATCTTTATACCTGAACTCCAAAAACCTACTCCAAATAACCTTGTCTTCCTTTAGAATTTTTCATTTCCACTTGAGGAGGAGCACCTTATTGATCTCACCCATATCTCTAACCCCTAAACCACCATTCTCTTTCGGTTTTCAAATCTTTTTCCAATTGACCCAATGAATGTTTCTCTTGTTCACGTTACCACACCATAAAAAGTTGCTAATTAGACTTCCAATTTCTTTAAGGAACAAACCCGGTGCTTTATAGAAAGAGAGAGTGAAAGAAGGGATAGCATTTAGAACCGCATTGATAAGCGTCACTCTACCACCTATAGAGATATTTCTACCCTTCCAAGAAGAGAGTCTACTTTTAATGTTATTGAGAACCTTCAACCACACCTTCCTCCTTATAGGATTCGCACCCACCATTATGCCTAAAAAAGAGAAAGAAATGGCACCTTGTTTACAACCAAGAAAAGAAGTGGCCGATTTTATAAACCAATCACCAACATTTACTTCATACACATTGCTTTTGTCAAAATTAATTCTCAAACCCGATGCAATCTCGAACCCTATCAACAAAACTTTCAAACTCCATAGGTTATCGCTTAAGGATTCTCCGAGAATAATGGTGTCATCCGCGAATTGTAAAATATCCACTTTCTTCCTTCTCCATACATGAATGGTTTCAAATCACCCAAGTCCACGGATTTCCTCACTAAAGCAGTTAAACCTTCCATAGCCAACACAAAGAGGAACGGAGACAAAGGATCCCCTTGGCGCAAACCCTTATGAACCATAAAATATTTTGTGGGACTTCCATACACCAATATGGACTTATGACTCGTGAAAAAGCACTCTTCTAACCACATCTTCCATTTATTACCAAACCCCATATTTTTCAAAACAAATATAAGGTAATCCCAAGAAACGAAATCATAGGCCTTCTCAAAATCAACATTAAGCAAAAAACAATCTTCTTATTTCTTTTGGACCAATCAAGAATTTCATTCACCAACAAAACCCCATCCATCATATTCCTACCTGGGACAAAGGCGGTTTGATTAGGAGAAATCAACTTGCCAATCACCTTCTTAATTCTAGCAGCCAACACTTTTGCAATGATTTTATGAAGACTCCCGACCAAGCAAATTGGATGGTACTCATACAAGTATTGAGGGTTCTTGGACTTAGGGATCAAAGCAATAAAAGAGGAAGTGATGGATTTCACAAGCTTTCCTTTCTTGTGGAAATCAGAAAAAAATCTCAAAAGGTCATCCTTAAGAAGAGTCCAAAAAGTCTTTAAGAACTCAATTGTGTAGCCATCCGGGCCCGGGCTCTTGCTACCATCGCAAGACCAACTGGCCTCCTTCACTTCCGCCTCAGAAAACAGACTATCTAACTCCATTATGTCCAAATTAGACAAGGAAGACAAGCCAAGATCCTTTGGTTTCGGCCTACACCCCTCCGCCTCTTTCAAGAACCGATGTAGTGTTCAAAAATGAAGTCTTTAATTTCAGCCACCTTCTCCAATCTACCCCTCTTGGATTCAAGATAACACAAGAAATTTCTACCCTTTCTACTCCATAAGGAGTTATGGAAAAAATGAGAATTGCGGTCTCCTTTGCAAAACCAAAGTTGCCTATACTTTAAATGAAGAAATCCTTCTTTCTTGTTGAGATTAATCCAAAAATCTTCCACCGCCTTAGCCCCCTTTCTAACCACCTCCTCCGGAACTTTACCTGCAAAATAAAAAAACTCTTTATCTAAAATGTGCAACTATTTTCTTTCTTTGTTTATGTTGAGGTCTACCCAACCGTACACCACTTTGTTCCACCAAGATATCCTCCTCGGGCAGAGTAACGGTTGTTTTCGGGTAAAATCCTTATATCAATGCCTTGGAATTAACCATCAAGGGCTTTCAAGGAAATACCTGCACATACAAATAGACAACAATCCAATGCCAGACAGACAGAATAACCACAGAGTAACAACAGAATAATAGGGTCCGGAGGTACTAAGTCCAAGAGTCCAAGTCTCCAAATGCTCGGGATAGTAACCAATAGTCCAAGAGAGAGCCTTATGTGTTTTTTATATTTTTGTTGTTTATTAATGTTTTAGCACAAAAGTAAAGTATGGTCCAAGTGGACAAAAAGAAAATAGCGGAAACATAAACAAAACGTCCAAATGGACAAAGAGAAAATAGCGGAATATAAACGTCCAAATGGACAAAGAGAAAATGGCGGAAACATAAACATGATGAAATGATAAAATAAAGCAATAGAGCAAAAAATATAAAGAGCAATATAATAAAATGCGGAAATTAAAGTCAATTGTTAGATGTTAAAGATAATCATCTTGAAATTTGTCAAGTATGTTATCAAAGTTAGTAATAAAGATCGATGGTGAGTGAAGGATGTTCTCGGATTTAAATTCACTGGACATTTATCAGAAGCTTAATAAAATCATAGAGACTACACGATAAACCTCCATAAGTCTTAAATCAACCGCATACAATTCTCTTCCATGTTTGATCTTTTTGATTCGGGACACGAAATATTGCGCTATGTTAAGCAGATCGCCAAGTGATTTATGTAGAAATCACCCTACAACGAGGCCGATCAAAACTTTATGTGCTAATGCATGCGAGAGAAGCGATATCTAGATCACTCTCTGAAAGCAATACCGCACGAAAAGAAAATAGGTAACGATCTAGTCTTTACCAAGAATCCATAAGAATTCTCAAGGTATCAAAGACTTTCATCGATAAAAAGAAAAAAAGAAAGAGAAGAAGAATAAAACGCATAAAGTAAAATCAACTCACACTATCATTAATATCATTCATCTAATATTATGGATTTGGTCATTTCAAACCTATCAACATCCTAGATCCAATGATATTAATGAAGTAGAGGAAGGAGGAAGCCAAAACAAGCATAAAAAAGCAAAAAAAAAAACATTCTGCCTCAGTGGAAATCGATTTACCTCTGTGGGAAATCGATTTCCTGAGTGCAGATTTGCAAATCCGGCGCAAAAACAAAGTGGAAATCGATTTCCCTCTGTAGGAAATCAATTTCCAGCGCACAGTTTTAAAAAAAAACAGCATTATGAAGCATAAAACTTGATTTAAGCAAACATACAAACACCTTATGATCGCATATCAATTAGAGCACGAAATTTCCATCAATTCACCATCAAATAGGACCAATGTAGCATCAAAGATGCATTGAACACAAGCAACAAAGATCTACATCTTAGAGTTTAGAATTTTACCACTTCTTGAACAAAATGTTGGAGTAGCTTCAAGAACAAGCACCAAATGTGTAGATCCTTCAAAATTGGAGATGAACAAGCAAAGAAAAGAGTGAAATGAAGAAGGTTTAGTTCAAAACTAGCAAGATTCAAGGTGAATCTTACTAATTCTATGAAAATAAACTTTGGGTGAGGGTTTTGGAAAGGATGAGAAGTGAAAATGCAAGAATTTCTTTGGCTCTCCAAGCTTGTCAAATGAAGAGGTAGAGACCTCTATTTATAGGATTGTAGCAAGACTAGTGGCAATTTGGTCATTGTGCACTTGGTAATTAATCTTGTGTTTAATTGATGTTTAATTGGTAAAATGAGGTTAAAATGGGTTTAATGAATGGAATTAATTTTGGTGAGGTGGAAAATTGGTAAAATGACAAAAATGATCAAAGAAAATAGGTGCCAAAATGATGTCATGCTTCCCTCTCTATTTTTTTTTAATTTTCGCCCCTAGAAATCGATTTCCCATATGGGTAAATCGATTTCCACCTTCAAATTTTCAAAAATTTTCTTCTTGCACTGTTTTGATTTTTGCTCAACCTTTTACCTGTAAAATATAAACAAAAGAGACAAAATACATATTTTTAGATTTTGGTTAGTATTAAACAAATAAAAAGCTAGAAGTGTTTGATGGTTCCCCTCAGAGATAGTCACAGTATCAAGAACAGAGCTTCACAATGCTGCTCTTGATTGATGATTAAAATGCAATCAATGTATGATCTTAGGGTCAAAAATTGGGGTATGACACATCCATGCATACGTTAACCTTGCTTCTAATAGGTTCCATCGACCTCGTGAAAACCATGAAGGATTGCACATCTAATCTTTCTGGTTTTTTCTCAAGAAAATCAAAGTTTGTTATGGATCTGATATCGGATAGCAAGACTTCAAGAAACCTAGCATTTCTAACATGACAAGTGATGCCATAAACAAAAATCCATGCTGCTCTGTATCTTTCGACATCTGTTTGCTTCCACTTCTGCACCTCCCTAAACCACCTTTCTTTCCAATCGCCTCCATCCTCAAGGAGCACCCTTAAATCTCCCTCCACTGTCTCCACGAGCAGGCATAGATTGAACCCAAAAGGAGTTGCTTAAATTGAAAATATACCCTCCTCAATCAGACTTTGACCAACCCCGTACGCTAGTCCAGGAGCAACCGTAATACCAACCATGGCCTTTCCGAACTTCATTTTTTCCTCCTCCGTCAAGTTAAAGAAGAAGGATTTACACACTTCCTCCTTCACGCCTTGACTTCTGGACTGTTTACCTCTCACCGCCTCCGCAAAGCTCTTCAAGGTATCTGGACCTCCATTGACGCGTGATGGGCCAGACGTAACTACTTCCACGTATCCTTCCTTGCCTCTAACCTCATATGCTCCCCCATCTTTCAGCTTCCTTGTTACCATAGCTCCTTGAATGTTGATATCCTTCCTCTTGAACTTGGATATATTAACTTTCCTTTTTCTTCCATCTAACCAAGTATTGTTCAACTTAACCTCCAGCATCCTCCCGTCCTCTACGTAGACGTATCTCACAAAGCTCTATTTCTATCCCCTCCAATCTTTCTTCGAAGGAATAACTATTTCATCAATCGCTCCTAACTCCTTAAACTCAAAGAACAAGTCCTTTGCTCTCCATCCTTCTCCAAAGTCAGTGAAGAAAAAGAATGTCCTTGAGCCCTTAGCTTCTCCGTTACCGTTCTTCCAGATATCCCATTTTGGTGAGACCAAAGGAACCGATTTCCTCCCCTTGTTCCTCGCTACCGCCTGCCATCCCCCTCCACCGAGTGTTCTAGTTTGTGCCATGATTTTTTACCTAACAGAAGTCAAACCCTTGTGCGCTCTCTAACTTTCTCTCTCTAACTTTCTCTCTCATCATTATGCATATCATTGTCACATAAATACACATGAATCACATAAATGTTATATGGGGTGTCAGCACCAACTATTAAAAGGTTGTCTGATAAAATTGTCACATAAATGTTAACAAACTAAAATATAAGATTTTATAAATGTGAAGAAAAAGAGGAGTTTACTTGGTACCTCTTAAACTAGACCTAACACCCCACGTTACCAACAAATTCATCATAATACTCTCAATATTATTTTTTGAATTTTTTTAAAAAGCTTAGATTTTTACCGGCATTTTTAATGGGTTACCAAATTTTCAGTAAAAACCATATTATTTTATCAAAATATTTGAACCTGTCGATACCATACCTTCAATTTAGAAATATCTAGAAAAATCTAAAATTTTGTTTGTATTTTTATCGAAAAATGAAAAATATGTAGCATGTCTGTATGAGTTTTATCAAAAATTTTAAATTTGTCCATTAAAATACATATAAGCATACCAACAATTTCAAAATTGCCGATAAAAATGTAAACGAAACTCTAGATTTTATATGACAATTTTCAAATGTTGGTATGGAACCGACAATTTCAAAATTTTTGTAAAAAAATATGGATTTTTATTCAATACAGACATACCGAGGTTTAATAATTGCTTGTATATTTTTTATGTAAGGGTGTGATCGGATATTTTTAAAAATCTAGAAGACCAATCTATTTTTTGTATGCAGGAATACGAACGTTTAAAATAACAATATCAAATATTTAATGGATGTGGAGAAATATCATGTACATCAGACATTTTGAAAAAATGGATAACAAATATATTTTTAATATTATGAAAATATATGACGTGTCAGATGTAATTAAGTGTGTGCATATTAAATTGTCAATAAAGAAAAAAATGGGAATCAGCATAATGAAGGTACTATTCTACCAATAGAAAACTGGTGCACTTTGTAGTTTGTAGGTCAATTTTATTATCGAATAAGAGCTACATATTTTGTATTCCATAAATCCAATAAAAAGCTTATGAGAAAAAAGGATATTCCTTTGAATAATTTGCTTCACAATCGTAAAGACAACAACACGCTGCAAACAAAAAACTTTGAACCTTCATTCATAAGTCATAACTCATGAAAAGTTAAATGACAAATCCGAAAAAGTATCTACCAAACCAGAAGTGTGCTGAAGCTGCATGCAAGGACGTGGTGGTAGTTTTAATTCATAATCCATTGAAGCAGAAGCCTTATCCAAAACAGAAGTAAGTGCATGATGAACATTACTTGCAATAACTTGACATAACTCAACATCATAAGTATCCACTTTACAACATGTGTACACAAATTCATTTTTAACCCTATCTCCCAACATTGACAATTCCGCCCTTACCAAATCCAGTTGAAGTGTATCAAGAGTTTTCTTTAGATCAGATAGAAGCTCTGGTCCATACTCACAGCAGATTGATGCTTTGTAAAGAATTGATCCATCTATTCCACCACTTTCACATTGTTCAATTTCAACTTTCACTTCATTACTATCTTTGGGGATTAGATAACCTTTGCTTTCTTCATTTGCGTTCTTTTTCAGTTCCTTCACTTGCCTAACAACCTCTGCTAGTAAGGTTGCTTTGTCCATCTATAAAAGAATTTAAAAACATTCAAGCACATGTATTAACGGGACAGAGCTGTCTCAAATTTTAGAGCTGTCTAAAAGTTTCATCATTTCTGATACATAATAAGAGTACTATAGTAAAAATATTATGGGGACAACTTCTCTATCTTTTTGAGTTGGGTAGATAAAAATTCACCAAATATTATTATCTCTCTTACTTTTAACAATTTTTTTAATTCTCAGAAAAATGATGGGATGAGTCACTCAGTGTGAGACGGAGGAAATATAGTTTAACTGGATAAACTAATTGGTTAGCCTAGGTAACTGTTAACAGCTATCAATAAAAAAATGATTTGTTGAGTGTCAGAAAATTAAGCTAGTGATGTGGAACGTGAGCCCGCAACAACAAAGAATAATTTGTTAATATATTATATATTATATATTTAATAATAAATAAAATGATACAGTCTCTATTTGGACAATATACCTTTAAAGGACATGAGACAAGTCCTCGAAGTTTTGCATGATGACCATTGATTCTGCTCCTTCTTCTCCTCTCAGCTTCCCTATGACTCTTCAAAGCCATCAACGTTTTGGTACCATCACACATCTTTTTCTCTCCATTCATTTTATTTCGAGGCGACTTCACTAGTTCTTCTTTCTCAGAATCTAGAACCAAAGAATTTGTTGATACAAACCCACCTCTTGTAATCCCATTGAATGCATCAAATCTATAAGAAGTGGTATTGAACAGTACCCTCGAAATATCATAGCCAGAATCCATTGAAATTTATATGACTGAACTTTAGAAATAATAAAAAAGCACTCTGAAGAGACTTTAGATGGATAGTTTACTGTTTATATGCTTAATGCATTTGTGGAGAGCATGTGTAGAATGATATTTATAGTGTAAGTTTTCATGGTCAATGTATATTTAAGATTCCCTATCAATATTGCTGGAAATGATTATTAATTTTAAAACTGTTGGAAATAGTTACTGATAGCTTAGTTTGACAAACATAATATTTATCTCTACCTCGTACTGAAATCCAAATCAGCAAAATCATGCGTGGTCCTCTCTATATACTTTAATCTATTTTTAAGAAAACAAAAATGGTATAGATCCGTTAAGGAATTAGAATTAGGTGTATATCGAAAGTAAGAAATTTTCAATCGATGGTGCTAATTTTTGACACAGTGTCGTGGAGTGAACCTGCAAGGTTAGTATTTTAACGCTCAAGCTACTTTAGAAATCAAGATAAATATAATAAAAAAATGTATCTTGAATTTCACGTGTGATGGCTTTTATACGTTGGATCATTTTTGTTGAACTGTAATTGCACATTTAGAGCGTATTAATTGATGACTTTGTTTTGGGCCTTGAGTTAGAGTTTCATTAGTTTGGCTCAATATGAGTTTAGAATATGTTGTAATTTTGCTTTGTAATTGGTAACGAATAGAATCATTCTTGTAACCCGCATTTCAATCTGTAAAAGTTAGTTACAATTTTCTCTCTCTTCTTCCATCTTCATCTTGTTCCGCTGTGTTCCAACAATTGATATCAGAGTTCCGATTCAGATCCATAGAAAGGGGAACACGAGTGTACGTGAGGTGTGTGATTGCTTTGATTTTAGATTCATTTAATTTCGAATGAATTGAAGATCAGAATCGTATCAGAATCACATTTCTTGATTTAGAGGGTTTGGGAAACACGAGTGTTTGGTGGGATCTAAGTGATTTTTTGTACAATAACGAAGATGAACGTTGTAAATAATGGTTTGAATATGAAACTTCTAGTGTTTGATGGAAAATTGGAATTTGTGGATGATTCAGATACGTGTGTTGTTTGGCGCTCAAGATGTGCTTGATCTCGTCAACGACGGTTACACGTCTATTACTGCAGATGCAACGGAAGCGCAAAGAAACATGCAATGAGAAACGAAGAAGAATGATCAAAAAGAGTTGTTCTATGTCCATCAGTACATGGATGTGTATCTGTTTTAGAAGAAATCTTATTCAACGATGACGGAGGGTGCGTGGGACACTGGTACGGTTCTATGGTGGTGACTCATCAGTGAAGATGGTGAAGCTCCAGTCTCTACGTAAATTGTTGTGAAAAACGATACCAATAACAAAGTATAATAGGGAATTAGAGAGGAGAAGAAGAACACAAGAATTGGTTATAACTGCTATTCTTTCACTTTCTCTTAAAACAAGATTACAAGTTTACATGAATAACAAATAACCTCTCTCACCCTAAATCAGGATTTGCAGCTTAGCAATGATGAGAGACTAGTATGCTATTTATAATAAAACCTAACATACTAACAATGGGCTTTTTCAGCAAGGCCCATTACACGAGCCAACTTAATACACAAGATAACTTAACAAATTAGGGTTTAAACACTAAAACCTAATTTAACATGCTAACCACCCTAGCATCTTCGACATCTGCATGCTAGACCCATCTTCGACTACAGCATGCACACTTCGACACCAGCATGTGAACAACCTTCAACTTCATGCTTAACTCTGTCGAACTGTCGAACCAAGAAGCTACCCTTCGGCTATACTAGAGTTCGATCCAATATCTCACAAATCTCCACCTTGGATCTAACTCTACAACATCAAGGGAACAAACTAGATTTCTTCATGCAGCTTTATCAACTGCATACAGTGGAAAAACTTGCAACTCGGCAATGTCTTGGTGATCATATCAGCAGCATTGTCTTCAGTCGAAACCTTCAGCACTTGGACTTCTCCACGCTCGATTACTCCTCTGACGAAATGCAGCCTCACATCAATGTGCTTAGTTCGCTCATGATAGGCTGAATTCTTCGACAGGTGTATTGCACTTTGACTATCACATTTAACAGTGATACCTTGACCTTAAAGTTTCAGCTCCTTTGCAAAACCTTCAAGCCATAATGCTTCTTTCACAGCTTCAGTGAGAGCAACATACTCCGCTTCAGTGGTTGATAGAGCAACAACCTTCTGAAGAGTTGCTTTCCAACTAATTGTTGTGCCAAACATAGTGAAAACATATCCAGAAATAGACTTTCTAGAATCCATACAACCTGCATAATCAGAGTCGACATATCCTTCGATTGCTGCTTTACTATCTTCACCCAAGGCTCCACCATAAATTAAGACTCTGTTCAGAGATCCATTTATGTACCTTAAAATCCACTTCAATGCTTGCCAGTGAGCCTTTCCAGGATTCGCCATGTACCTGCTTACAAGACTTACTGCGTATGCTATGTCGGGTCTAGTACAGACCATAGAATACATCAAAGAACCGACTATATTAGCATATGGGATGCTATTCATATAGGCTCTTTCGACATCAGTACTGGGACACTGATTAATACTCAGCTTGAATTGAGGGTTTGTTGGAGTCACAACTGGCTTCGAATTCGACATACCAAACTTTTCAAGAATCTTCCGTAGATATGCCTCTTGAGATAAGCATATCTTCGACTTCTTTCTATCTCTCCGAATGTCAATTCCAAGAATCCTGGAAGCAGCTCCCATATCCTTCATATTGAACTCCTTATTGAGTTTAGCCTTCACCCTCATCACATCTTCAACACTGTTGCTTGCTATGAGAATATCATCCACATAAAGCAACAAAATAACAAATGAATTACCAGGTCGAAATCTGAAGTAAACGCAGTGGTCGAACTGACTTCTAATGAAACTTATGCGTGACATGAACTTGTCAAATCTCCTATTCCACTGTCGAGGACATTGTTTCAGCCCATACAAAGATCTCTTTAACTTGCACACATAATCTTCCTTCCCCTTTTTGACATACCCTTCAGGTTGCCTCATCAGGATCGTTTCATCTAGATCACCATACAAGAACGCAGTCTTCACATCCATCTGTTCCAGTTCAAGATCGAACTGTGCCACCATGGCAAGCAACATTCGAATGGACCTATGCTTCACAACAGGAGAAAACACATCATTGAAGTCGACACCTTCTTTCGGAGTGAAACCCCTTGCAACTAACCTTGCCTTGTATCTTTTCGACGTCACTCCTTCAATTCCTTCCTTAACTTTGAAAATCCATTTACAGCTGACTAACCTTGCCCCAACAGGTTTCTTGATCAGTTCCCAAGTATGATTATCATGAAGAGATTTCATCTCACCATCCATGGTCTTCAGCCATTCACTCTTATTTCGACTCCTCATAACTTCCTTATAGTCTCTAGGTTCTTCGTCTAGAACCTCACTTGCAGAGATTAAGGCATAAGCTATAAGATCTGCATATCCAAGTCTCTGAGGTGGCTTGATGACTCTTCTCGACCTATCTCTCGACAATAGGTGGTCATCGTCAGTTTCCTCAACTTCAGCATCTTCTGCTTCTTCTTCGACTTCATCTGGGATATGCAATTCAGCATCAACATGCTCCACCTCAACAGGAATCTCTACCTGTTCCAGCTCTTCGTCAGATGTTTTTGTACTTCGACCAACATCATCAGTTTTCTTAAAAGCCATTTCATCTTCATTGAAAACTACATCTCGACTGGTGATACACCTCTTGTGACCTGGCTCTAGGCACCATAGCCTATAAGATTTGACTCCTTCAGGGTATCCCATGAACATGCATTTCAGAGCTCTAGGTTCGACCTTGTCTTGCCTAATGTGAGCATAGGCTACGCAGCCAAATACTCTCAGTTTGTCGAGATCTGGTGGATGTCCCGACCAAACTTCTTCAGGTGTCTTCATATCTAACATTGTCGAAGGACATCTGTTTATCAGATATGTTGCTGTCGAAACAGCCTCAGCCCAGAACACCTTCTTTAACCCCGCACTAGTCAACATGCATCTGACTCTCTCCAAAATAGTTCGATTAAATCTTTCAGCCAAACCATTTTGCTGTGGAGTACCTGCAGTAGTTCTATGCCTTGCAATACCAGAGGCAGCACAAAAACTGTCGAATGCCTCATTGCAAAATTCAAGGCCATTGTCGGTTCTCAACCTCTTGACCTTCCTGCCAGTCTGATTTTCAACCAGAGTCTTCCAACTTTTGAAATTCTCAAAAGTTTCATCCTTAGTCTTCTGAATGAATACCCATAATTTTCTGGAATAATCATCTACTATGCATAGAAAATACCTTGCTCTTGAATGTGATGCACACCTTGCAGGCCCCCAAAGATCAGCATCGATGTAATCAAGGGATCCATGTGTTCTTTGTTTTCCTTTGTTGAACTTCACTCTGCAAGATTTTCCAAGTACACAAGGTTCACAAAACTTCAGGTTTTCGACTTTGTCTCCACCAAGCAGATTTTGTTTCCCTAATTCGACCAGACCCCTTTCACTGACATGGCCCAATCTCATGTGCCAGATTTCTGTCTTAGACAAAGGCTTCGTGGTTACAACATTTGTCGAACCACTTACAACTTCAGCCTCAAGGGTATACAAGCCTTGTTTCTTCACGCCTCTCAAGACTTCCTTCGACCCCTTCATGACTCTTAGGACACTTTTCTCTCCTTGGAAAACATATCCTTTCTTGTCGAATTCACCAAGAGAAAGCAGATTTCTCTTCAAATCAGGAACATACCTGACTTCAGTCAACAATCTTATTGACTCATCATGGAGCTTGAATCTCACAGATCCAACACCTGCAATCTTGCAAGCCTTATTGTTTCCCAGCAATACTGATCCACCATCTTGATCACATAATTCCTCGAACAAGTCTTTGTTTGGAGTCATGTGCCAAGTGCAACCTGAATCCATAATCCACTCTCTTCTCGAGTCACTGCTTGAAACCACAAGAACATCAGATGATTCGAAATCATCTTGAACAATGGCTGCATTGCCATTATCCTCACCTCCATGATCTTTCAAGCGTTCAGGACACACCTTTCTTGTTTGACCCTCCTTCTTACAATGATAGCATCGAATGCCAGATGCTTCGCCACTGTAAGACTTCGACTGGCTTTTGCCCTTGTTGTCGAACTTACCATTCTTTCGCAAGAATTTTCCTTTAACGGCTAAACCTTCACCAACAGTTGAAGGTTTATGCTCCTTTCGTTTGTTCAGGTCCTTTAAATATAGGTCTGATTGAACTTCTTCAAAGGTCAGGGACTCCCTTCCATACAAGAGAGTTTCTTTGAAGTGAGCATGTGATCGAGGCAAAGCGCACAATAGTAACAGCGCTTGATCTTCATCATCAATCTTTACATCGATATTTTCAAGATCAAGAATCATCTTGTTGAACATATCCAACTGCTCAGCCAACACTTTATCTTCAACCATCTTGAATGAATACAAAGCTTGCTTCAGGTAGAGTCGATTTACCAGCGATTTGGTCATATACAAACTTTCAAGTTTCGCCCATAACCCTGATGCCGTGGTCTCCTTTGATACCTGTCGTAGAACCTTATCACCAAGGCTCAACAGAATTGCGCTGTGTGCTTTCTCGATCATAGTTGTCTTCTCCGCTGCCGTTAATGCAGCATTCATGGCTGGCTCTCCCTTCAACGCTTCCAAACAACCCTGCTGAACCAGTAGGGCTTTCATCTTCAAGCGCCACAGACCGAAATCATTCACTCCAGTGAACTTTTCAATCTCATACTTTGTTGAAGGCATCTTCTCCACGCTCACCGCACCAATTTTTGTTGTGAAAAACGATACCAATAACAAAGTATAATAGGGAATTAGAGAGGAGAAGAAGAACACAAGAATTGGTTATAACTGCTATTCTTTCACTTTCTCTTAAAACAATATTACAAGTTTACAAGAATAACAAATAACCTCTCTCACCCTAAATCAGGATTTGTAGCTTAGCAATGATGAGAGACTAGTATGCTCTTTATAATAAAACCTAACATACTAACTAATGGGCTTTTTCAGCAAGGCCCATTACACAAGCCAACTTAATACACAAGATAACTTAACAAATTAGGTTTTAAACACTAAAACCTAATTTAACATGCTAACCACCCTAGCATCTTCGACATCTGCATGCTAGACCCATCTTCGACTACAGCATGCACACTTCGACACCAGCATGTGAACAACCTTCGACTTCATGCTTAACTCTGTCGAAATGTCGAACCAAGAAGCTACCCTTCGGCTATACTAGAGTTCGATCCAATATCTCACATAAATAATATAAGAATTTTAACATGAAGAACAATGAGAAGGTACCTGAGTACATCTCCAGAGTGATTCTGATTACTAATGAGATGAAATCTTGTGGAGAAACGCTCTCAGAAAAAGTGACTGTTGAGAAGGAAGTGAGATCAATTACTCCTCAGTTTGATTAGATTGTTGTAGCTATTGAACATTCTAAGGATCTGAGCACTATGAGAATCGAAAAGCTGCAAAGCAGTCTAGAAGCACAAGAGTTGTGTCTTACTTGTGAAGTCAAGCTTCCACACTTGTTTTGATGAAAACAAATTATTATTTAAACTATTATTGCAAAAATGGAATGGCTCGAGTCATCTAGCACATCAAGTTTCAAATATCTTCTAAGTCTTGAAAAACTCTTTTGATTGATCAATTTATTAAAGGTATAACATTTAACTCTCAAATTATGCATATAAGTGTTCAAATATATTTGTTCATGTCATAATATGTTTTGGTTTCAAAAGATTTCAAAAGGTTACAAAAAATCAGCATTTTCAAAAGGTATTTTTGGCTAGTGGTGTTGTTGTAACGGGGTAGCAGCCATGCTGTAACCAGTTACAGCTTGAAAATTTTCAAAAATTTGGGCAACGTTACTTTGTGTAACCGGGTAGAAGCCATGTTGTAACCGGTTACACGCAAAACAGTGGCAAAAATACTGCATGTTATTTTATGAAAATTTTACAACTTTTTATTTTCAACCATTGCATTCTCTCATGTTTTATACACTTTTGAAGAGGTGTTATCAAAGTATAAAACCTATTATTTTCAAAATTCAAATCACCTTTTCCAAAAAATATTTTTAACTTTCTAAAATCATCTCAGCTTTCAATATTTTCAAAGTGTTAAAATCAGAATTTTCAAGTGAATTTTTCTGCATTGCTCTATCATTAAAACTTAAGAAAAACTCATATCATTTCTTGAATAATTGTTGTATATCCTTGAGAAAGTTGTTTGCTTGGAGAAGAAGATCAATCAAGTGATTGATAGATTATATTTTTATTCAAAATCTCTTGTAAAATTCAGAAAATACTTGTTGTATTCTTGCTCTCCAGGATTGTTGGAAGCAAGTGTGTGCATTGAAGAGGATTGTTCTTCTTGCATTTAGTATTAAGATCTTAAAGGTTTTAAGAGCCTTTTATCTTCCTATAGGTTAGATAGTAAGCATCACAATTGGTGTGGATAGGTTGTATAATCATTCTAACTATAGTGAAATCTCTTACATGTTTGAAAAGGGACTAGAGTACTCTCGGACTGTGAGGGGAACCAGGATATATCGTTGTGTCATCTATTTTCTGCATTTTACTCTTTCTATAACTTCACCATAAATCAAAAAAATAATCCACATATCACCAAAAAACCGATAAAATTTTTACTAACCTAATTCACCCCCCTTCTTAGAGGCACTTCGTACTTACAATTGGCATTAGAGCAGGTTATAGGTAACATGTTCATGAAAGATCCCGATGGCTTCCGCAAATCAAAATCTATTTTTAGAGACGGTAGTAGAAACAACAAACCTCCATTATTTTGTGGACAATACGTCGACTTTTGGAAAATTCGGATGAAGGCTCACTTAGAAGCACAAGGAGAAGAAGTATGGGAGGTTATCGTAGATGGTCTTTTTGTTCTTGTAAGTGTCGTCAATGGTGTTGGATCAGATAAACCTAAAGCTTCATGGAATGATAATGATAGAAAGAAGTTTCTTGTTGACGAAAAGGCTATCAATCTTCTTCAAGGAGCACTTAGCAGGGATGAGTTCTTTCGTGTTTCGGCATGTACAACGGTTAAAGAAATATGGGATACATTAGTAGAAACTCATGAAGGAATCGTTGAAGTTAAGAAATCTCGATTAAATACATTGAGTCAAGAATACGAGTTATCTAGAATGCAACCCAAAAAATCCATTCTTGATTTACAAAAGAGATTTGTTCACTTGGTAAATCATTTAAGCGCACTTGGAAAGAAACTCTCTACCGAGGAACAAAATCTTAAAGTCCTAAGATCCTTAACCAGAGAATGGCAACCAAAGGTAACGGCAATATCCGAAAAGAAGACTCTAACTAAAATGACTTCTAGATCATTGTTCAGAAAAATTCAAGAATACGAAATGGAACTCGGAAGACTTGAAAAGCATTAAAGTCTAGAGACAAAATCCAAATGCATCACTTTGAAAGTAGATTCTATGTTTGATAATCCACCGGTGGAAGATGAAAATTTCATGCTCCTTGTTAAAAGAATTGGCAAGTTCTTTGGTAAAAATGATAAATCTTCTTCTTATGCAAAAAGAAAGAAATATTTCAGGAAAAATGAGGCTTCCACTTCAACACAAGATGTCACATGTTATGAATATGGTAAACAAGGTCATATAAAACCAGATTGTCCTAAAATATCTAAGAATGGTGCTTTCAAAGGCAAAAAGGAGTCTAAAAATAAAAAGGCCTATGTTGCTTGAGAAGACAATGAGATAAGTTCATCATCCGGTTCCGATAGTGACGGAAGTGAAAATCTAGCATTGATGGCTTCACACCATTCCAATAATGAGGATGATGAGGTTAGTAATGAATTTTCCATTTATGATAATGATGCACAATGTGCCATAAATGAACTCTTAAATGAATGCAAAATGTTGTATAGAATCGTATCAACACAAGAGAAACAAATCAAATCTCTTGAAGAGAAAATTGATATTGTGCAAAAAGATTTCGAGGTTGAAAAACAACAATATGTTGATAAAGAAAAACAAAAATCTACATGTAATAATTGTGAATCACTTTATTTCCAAATTGTCCGATTAAAGAGAGTTCTTGAAAGATATGAAAAAGGTCAAATTGGTTTGGAGGGTGTCCTTAATCAACAAATATATTCTAGTGATAAAAGTGGGCTTGGTTATTCAAAGTTCTCAAAACCAAGTTCTAACAAAACTATTTTTTTTAAGGCTAGTGACCAAACATCCCAAGAAAAAGTTAACAAGCCTAAAGTGTTTCATCACCATCCTAAGAAAAGATTTCCTAAAAAGAAATCTTACGTTCCTAAATATAGAAGTAATTTTGTTCCTACATGTTTTTATTGTGGAATAAATGGCCATATATCTAATGCTTGCTATGTTAGAAACTTTAGTGTTGAAAGTGGGCATTATGTGTGGATAAAGAAAGGTACTAATTATGAAGGACCCAAAGAAATTTGGGTACTTAACAAAAATTAATTTTTTTGTATGTATGCTTGAATACCACATCAAATCTATGGTATCTCGATAGTGGTTGTTCCAATCATATGACAGGAAACATCAACACATTTTCAAATCTAAAGCTTAAAGCCAAAGGTTATGTTACTTATGGTGATAACAATAAAGGAAAGATTCTTGGCATAGACAAAGTTGGTGCACCACCTTTCACATCCATTGAAGATGTTCTTTATGTTGACGGACTAAAGAACAATCTTCTTAGTATTAGCCAACTTTGTGATAAAGGATTCAAGATCAAGTTCACTAAAGATGAATGCTTGATAGAAGACGAAGTCACACATGAGGTTAAACTTAAAGGCAAAATAATTAATAATATATTTATTATTTCCCTTGATGATTTATCTTTGAAGGTGAAATGTCTCATGACGAACAATAACGACTCATGGCTTTGGCACAAAAGAATTTCTCATATTCATACGAAACATTTGAATAAACTAATCAAGCATGATCTTGTCATTGGATTACCTTAAATAAAATTTGTCAAAGATAGACTTTGTGATTCTTGTCAAAAAGGGAAACAAACAAAATTAACTTTCAAGTCTAAGAATGTGGTCTCTACTACAAGACCACTACAATTGTTGCATATGGACTTATTTGGTCCATCGAGAACAAGAAGCCTCAGAGGTAATTTATATGCTTTAGTTATTATTGAAGATTTCTCTAAATATACTTGGACATTCTTTTTAGTACAAAAAAAATGATGCATTCAAGGCATTCAAGAAACATGCAAAGCAAATTCAACATGAGAAGTCACTAACAATTGCCTCCATAAGAAGTGATCATGGTGGAGAATTTCAAAATGCTTCTTTTGAGGATTTTTGCGAAGAACATGGAATATCTCATAATTTCTCGTCACCAAGAACTCCTCAGCAAAATTGAGTAGAGGAAAGAAAGAATAGGTCACTTGTGGAACTTGCAAGAATGATGCTTAGCGATTTAAATCTTCCAAAATACTTTTGGGTGGATGCGGTAAGCACGACATGTTTTATAAGTAATAGAGTTAATATTAGACCTTAAGAAGACTCCATATGAACTCTTCAAAGAAAGGAAACCAAATATTTCTTACTTTCACATTTTTGGATGTAAGTGCTTTGTCTTAAACAATGACAAAGACAATCTTGGTAAGTTTGATGAAATATCCAATGAAGGTATTTTTCTTGGTTATTCTCTTTCTAGTAAAGCTTTTAGAATATATAAAATAAGAACTTTAAAAATTGAAGAATCTATGCATGTATCTTTTGATGAATCTAACCCCTCCAAGGAGGATACTATTGCTTGTAATGATGATGATGATGATATAATAGTAATTCCTCAAGAAGATACTTCCAAAATTAATAAGAATCAATTGGAGAATCACGTAGATACTTCCAAAATTAACAATAAAAATCAATTGGAACATCAAGGAGATACTTCCAAAGTCAACAATGAGAATCAATTGGAGAATCAAGTAGAACCTATCCAACAAGAGTCAAATATCAATGATCTACCTAAGGAATGGAGGACTCATAGAGATCATCCAATTGATAAATTCATTGGTGATATTAGTCAAGTCGTTACAACAAGACTAAACCTTCAAGATGCTTGCTTAAACATAGCATTCGTCTCTCAAATTGAACCTTCCAAAGTTGATGAAGCCTTAGGAGACGACCAATGGATAATTTCTATGCAAGAAGAGTTAAATCAATTCGAAAGAAATCAATTTTGGGAACTTGTTCCTATGCCAAGTAATAAACACATCATAGGTACCTCTAATACAATGGGAGAATTGATTTTTTTGTTTTGTTTTTTGCAAAACAAGTTGCGGTTAACAAGAGTCGCTACCGACTTTTATTTTATCTAATTTAGGAAAGGTATAAAAGAATAGGAAAGACCTTTAAAATATTTTGAGATCGAGGGGTAGGTTATACATAGGGAAGGTATTAACGCCCTTTGTATTCATGGTTATCCATGGGCTCTTAATTGCTTACCTCACTTTGTTTGACTTGTTTGATTTGTTTAAAATGTGGTGTGTGATTAGGAAAATGTTTTGTAAAGAGTAAACTTTGTAATGATTCTCGTACGAATGTATACAAAGTGTTTATCTTGAAGATGTTTTGAAAAATGTGAGGTGTGAAAAGTATTTGTTGATTTTATTTGTTGTGAGCAAGCAATCAGGAGCTACTTACCCTAATTTGTAAGGTCTTTCTTGTATTTGTAGCTTTCTTTAAGAGATAGTACTATCCAGTGTTTTAAAAATCGGATCAAACCGGCCAATCGGACTAGTCAGACCAGGATCCGGAGGGGTCACTGATCTGATCTTATTGCTAGACCAGAAATGCTATTGAACCGGTGAGAGCCGGCCAAAACCGATCAAAACCGGAAAAAATCGGTGAACCGACGGTTTTAGAAAATCGATGGTTCAAATGCATAGTTTTTTTCCACACAAAACAACGCCTTTTTAATGATTTTTTTATAAAAAATATAATTAAAATATAATTAGACATTATTCAAACCTTATTTAGAACAACTTTTCCCCTCTTTGCAACTAGACTTGGTTTAAAATTTATTTATATTTAAATTTAAATTTTTGTTGTGAGTGATGATTATATTTAGAATTTGAATGTAAAAAATAAACATGTGAAATTATGATATTTTAAAATTGTAATATTTTGTAGGTGTTGTAATAATTTTTAGAGACTAAGTCATCTGGTTCGACCATTTAATAAATATATAGTATTGTAATAGAGACCGGTTTATTCAACTGAGTTATCCAGTTTAATCCGATTTAGTCATGCGGTTCTATTTGTGACCCAGTGGTTCAACCAATGAACCGTTGACCTAGTACCCTCACCGGTTTGATGACCGGTCAAGTTTTTAAAACACTGGTACTATCCATACCATTAGAGGGTAGATAGTCCTATCTATTGAATGCGAAGGGACATGCGTAGGGTCATTGAATGGTCATAGAAAGCAACATGTAAGAATATCTTAGCGTTCGACGGGACTATCATCATTTTCGTAGGCAACTCGAGCGACTAGATCATATTTCGTAGGCAAAATCGAAGGGTCATCAAGGGATTGTGATCTATAAATCGGAGGGACTATGATGATTTGAATCATAGGCAGCTTGTGCTAAGATATCCCTACATTCGAGGGACATGACCATGTAATCGTAAGGACACAAGAAAGGTTACCCTAAAGGTGAGTGAGTGCAAGTGTGTTGATTCAGTTATTTTAATCTTGAATTTAAGGTTTGCTATGTTCAATTTTAATCTTGCCATACAATCCTATTAACATACATGTAGAAGTTAATTAGAAGTTTAAGGGGTGAAAAAAGTAAAGAGCGGAAAGTAAAATCCTACGCTATTACATTGCTTTTGGAGAGATACATAAGTATAAAGGATGGGAGAATATAAATCCTAAACTATTACATCCTGTGAGCAGTTACAGTATTTAGAAAATGCGAGGAAAATTAAAGTGTGGAAAAATAAAAATCCTAATTAGCTATTACATCCCATGACCAATTACATAATTGGTAAGAATATGCGGAGGAAAATAATTAGCGAACGAATTGAAAAGTCGAGAAAATATTGATAGAGAAGGAAAAGATTTAGGGTTAGAAAAAAATATTTAATTGTTAATGTTAATCTAAATCTAAATCTAATTTAATTAATGAAAATAAATCTAATTATCTAATTATGTACAAATTAAATATAATCTAATTAAATCTCTAATTGATTTTAGTTATTAAATCAAAAAAAATCTATTAAAATCCTAGTTATTAAATTAATCAAAATTATGTTAAACATAAAATCAATTAAACATAAATCGAATTATTTTTGTGTTTTTATGATTTATGAAAAAAATTAAATGGAGTGTCCTAATTAAATTAGAGCTAATTAAGTTAAAAATTAGTAGGAAAAAATAATGATTTGGTTATTTAACCCTAATCCTAATTTGTTAATGATTTTAATGGTTAAATAAATAATTAGAAGTTAATTAAATAAAAATATAAAAAAGAATGGAAACGAAGTGAAAAAGGGTACCGATGGAGGATTCGACAGCGGTTCGGTTGCGCGGAGGCCGGGATCTCGTTTGTGGACTCGTCGGATGCGTTCGTGAGGTGCGTAGGAGCGGACAGGTGCGACGGTCGTTGTTGGTTTCAAAACTTTCTCCTTCTCTTGCTTTTTTTTATGTGTCATACCCACATGAGAGGGAGTTATCACAACCCATTCCATCTTCTCCCTTCAATCAAAGGAAAGAGAACAAATACAAATTAATTTAAAATAAATACGACAATAGTAAATGAAAGGTGAACCAGAAAAGGAGCTCAACGGCGAGTTGAGAGGTGTTGATTGAGATCGGAGCTACACGTCGGTGTCAGATTCTCGGCGGACAACATTTGCTTTTTGTTTCATCTTTTCCTGAAAAAACTTAAATGATCTGTTAATTGGTTTGAGAAAAAAACCGTGAGAAAAAAACTACAATCATGGTATTGTGTTTTGTGATAAGCTTAGGTGATTAATGGTTATTGTAGGAACAGGGTTCATGATGTGAAATTTTGGTAAGTTTTTGTTTATGTTGAATATGGTTTTGAAGGTGATGGTTGTAGTTTGACTATGGTTGATGAAGATATTTTGAAGGAGATGGTTGTAGTGATTGTTAAGTGTAGGTTAGAGATGAATAAGGGTTGTAAAAGAAAATAAGTTGGAAAGCTGTTGTTGTACGTGGGTTGTTATTTTGTGAATGAGATTAGGAATTGTTAGTCCCCTTTTGAGAATGAAAAAGTCTCTATTTATACACAAAAATTAAGTTAAATGAAAAAAGAAAATTATAATAAAAACTATGTGTCATACCCCAAAATTTGTCCTCTCATTTTTAAAGACAAAAATCTTCAAATGCGAAAATAATTGAAGAGGACACCCTAAGATTTCCAAAAAATTCAAAATTATTCCCAATCAATGAAAATTGAGAAAATTATGGCTGGTGACAGTTGGGAAGTTTTGAGTCAGGGCATTAAATTCAAATTGAGCAAATTCATTATTGGGCCACAGTTTTAATCCAATCACCCCTTAAATTGTTTTATTTCAATTATTTTGATTTATTCATTTAAATAATTCAAAACAAGAAAAATAAAATAAATTAAGCTCTTAGTGAGGTTCAAGCCCATTTTTCTTTTAACCTAATGTTTTCTTATAAATAACTAACAACCATTCTTTTTAACCAGTCACCAACCATTCACCTCTACCAAATTCTCTGTTCCCATACACTAACAATCAACAACTCTCATAATTTTACACCCATCCACAAAAAATCCTTTACCGTTGTTTCTGACCGTTACGAATAATCTTCTGTCACTCTAATTCTGATTGCAGAAGAGTGATAAATTTTCCAGCCTATTAGTCGAATTCTGAAACTACTATTTCGATTTGCTCAAATTTTTTTCCAGAAGTTCAGAAAAAAATTTGAGGACAGGCGTAGGATCATCGAATGGTCATAGAAGACAATATGTAAGGATATCTTAGCATTTGAAGGGACTATCATCATTTTCGTAGGCAACTCGAGGGACTAGATCATATTTCGTAGGCAACATCGAAGGGTCATCGAGGGACTATGATCATTACATTGGAGGGACTATGATGATTTGAATCGTAGGAAGCTTGTGCTAAGATATCCCTACGTTCGAGGGACATGACCATGTAATCGTAAGAAAAAAAGATAGGTTACCCTAAAGGTGAGTGAGTGCAAGTGTGTTGATTCAGCTATTATAATCTTGAATTTAAGGTTCGCTATGTTCAATTTTAATCTTGTCATACAATCCTATTAACATACATTTGGTAGTTAAATAGCATTTTAATGGGTGCAAAAAGTAAAGAGCAGAAAGTAAAATCCTACGCTATTACATTGCTTTGGGATAGATACATAAGTATAAAGGATGCGAGAATATAAATCCCAAACTATTACATCCTGTGAGCAGATACAATATTTAGAAAATGCGAGGAAAATTAAAGTGCGGAAAAGAAAATCCTAATTAGCTATTACATCCCATGAGAAATTACATAATTGGTAAAAATATGTGAGGAAAATAAATAGCGAACGAATTGAAAAGTCTAGAAAATATGGAAAGAGAAGGAAATGATTTAGGGTTAGAAAAAAAAGATTTAATTGTTAATGTTAATCTAAATCTAATTTAATTAATGAAATTAAATCTAATAATCTAATTATGTAAAAATTAAATCAAATATAATTAAAATCTAGTTGATTTTAATTATTAAATCAAAAAAATCTAATCTAATCCTGTTACTAAATTAATCCAAATTATGGAAAAAATAAAATCAATTAAACATAAATCTAATTATTTTGGTGTTTTTATGATTTATGAAAATAATTAAATGGAGTGTTCTAATTAAATTATAGCTAATTAAGTTAAAAATTAGAAGGAAAAAATAATGATTTGTTTATGGTTAATTAACCAAATTATTATTTTTCCTCTTAGGCGCACTTCGTACTTACATAACTGAGAGAACCTCGTACTTACATAACTGAGAGAACCTCTGAGAGAGACATGTAGAGTAGGCTCTACAGGCGTCTTCTGGTAGGAAGAGTCAAAAGTCTTGTTGGTCAGAAGTCAAGAAGAGACATGGTGGTTCTCAAAAGTTAGAAGCGTCAAACTCTAATGAGAAGAACATTATAAGGGAAAGGAGAAGCATGACAAGAAGAAGATTTAATGCTACTGTTGTAAGAATTTTGGCCATTATGCTTCTGAGTGTTGGTCAAATAAAGGAAAGATGTGAAAATAAGAAAATATAGCTAGAGCATCTGATGATGAACCTCTATTATTGATGGCTTCTGATTCTTATAATAGTGAATTGTCAGAATGGTGGTAAATGGATATTGGCAGCTAAAATCACATAACTGGAAACAATAAATGGTTGATAGACTTTAACTCCAAAAAGAGGGAAAAGATTGGTTGTGTTGATGATAGGTTCCTTAATTCCAATGAATGGGAAATGCCAGAATCAATGTGAATAATGGTAAAACTTTTCTAATTAAAGATGTTTGGTATGTTCCTGGGTTGAAGAGCAATCTAATGAATGTAAGTCAACTAATTGAGAAAGGTTTCTTAGTTACTATGAAATACAATCTCTTGAATTTGTATGATTCCAATCAAAAGCTAATTATACAATCTGAGTAGAGAAGCAACAGAACATTCAAGGTGAATGTGGAAACAAATGAAACTACATGCCTTAGTGCAAAAGGCGCTGAAGGTGAGGGTGAGTTGTGGCATAAGAGATTGGGGCATCTGAACTTCAGAAGCTTTGAGCGTTTAAGTTCTAAGAAACTGGTACATGGCATTCCAAATATTGTGAAGCCTAAGAAGTCATGGGAGATATTCATGAAAGATAAGCAACCTAGATTTCCATTAACATCAGAAGTAGTTCCAAGAGCAAAACATGCTTTGGGAGTTGTGCATTATGATGTGAGTGGGTTTTTCCCAAAACCTTCACTTGGAGGAAACAAGTATTTTGTGTCATTTGTGAATGAGTTCACAAGAATGACACGGGCATCAATGATCAAGATTAAGCACGAGGTGTTTACTGAGTTTCAGAAGTTCAAGGTGAAGGCCGACAAATAGAGTGGTCAAAAGCTGAAAATTTTCAGAACTGATGATGAAGTGGCTGTTGTAACACCCAATTTCTATCCAGTAATTATAACGACTATCAGAGTATAAAAATTTCAAACATCACATGGGATATCACATTTTTCGGCTTAAAATCACAACGGCGTAAACGCCTTCAAAATAGATACATAACATTATTTAAAAATGAATGAACTTATAACAATTGGTTTAGTCCTCAAAACAATTAATTAGCGTTTAATTATCACGCAGTGGACTCATAATTTTAAAACTCCAAAAATCATGGCATCTTTCCTCATCACAAAACAATTTCAAAAATTCGCAAGTTTAAACGAAAATAACATCAAATTTTAGCAGTGAAAATAATTCAGAAAACAAGCGTTTGTCCCCCCGAGGGCTACATATCAGAGCGACAACCGAATCAAAGTCACGGAAACTAAGTCTTCACTCACAGCTGTCACCTGCACGTTACCTGTATAAAGGCAACGACCAACAAGAAAAGGGTGAGATATCTAACAATATAAATAAAGTTATGATAAACAATATATCAGAGTTAAAATCATACAAGTTACCACATCAAGGTATAATCGTTACAATTCACTTCACAATATTAAATCAACCAAAACGGTTCTATTCACAATGCAAGTCACACAAATTGATAGTCATGCAAAATGGAATGAGACTCTAACATATGCAAATGCATGTGGTATCCAGGGCTTCAGCCCCCATCGCCAATTGCCAGTTATTAGAGGCATTTGAAACATGCATAAGCCTTCGTCACTGTTTTTCCAATCCAGGCCATCACAAAATGCAATATCATGAGACTCATCGAATGCAACATCATAAATATAATCACAAAACTCATCGCGAGGCATACGCCTATATCACTGTTAATTACCAACACTCGGTGGCAATGCATCATCATTTTATTCCCTGCACTTCACAATATCCGCAATGATTGTCACGTCATAACATCGCAATACATCGCAAAGAAAAATAGCGGTTAACTGAATATCCCCAAAACGGTCCGTCCCAAATTATATTAACTGATATTATTCTCTTCTGTTACTAAAATTACTTAAGTTATTTTTCTGCTACAACATAGTTTGCCTTCTGTTAAATTAGTATCTATACTGCTAATTATGCTTCACTCTGCTAATTATTATTTCCCTTCAGTTATTTAGTGTATATTATGTTATTTCAGAGTAATATTTTCAACCTGTTACTGAAGCTCCTAATATAAATCTGTTTTTTATTATTGATATTATTTCTCTAATGGCATCAGTTCCGCCGATACCTGGACATACTCCCTCACTATAATCTTCTAGCATAATCGTACTTTGTCACATCCAAGCTCCTATGGCTGGGTCAATTAGTCTGCTATTTATATTATATTATATTGCTAGTACTACTTAAGTTAATTTACTTAAAGTAATTAGGATAAATAATGGTGAGTCTAAGACACTTAAAAGAATATATATATATATATATATATATAAGGAAACATCATGGCCCCCCGCCCCTTAACTTTGAGGCATCCGTCCCACTCTTCATGTTTTAAGGGACGCCCATCCTAGCCAATAGGGGCGCCCGCCCTTTAACTTTATGGCCCCCGCCACAAGTTTGTTTTTCTTCTTCCTATTCTTTCTTCTATACTCTTATCCCTTAATTTCCAGATCGATTTATTCCAAAAATTGATTCATATTTCCAGCAAATTCAACAATACATAAACATCATCATTCACACAATCATCGATCCAGTAAAGTAAAACACATTAATTACAGAATTATGGATTCAACACACTCATTCACATTCATCATAGAAACACAGTCCATCATATAATTATTTTTAGAAACATCATATAACACCCAAAACATGCCAACACAGAGATACAATTTATGACCCTAACCCCACATACAATTTACCATATCCCCGTTTATAGAGCTAGAACCCCACCCCTTACCTTGGATTGAAGGTCCTCTAATTTCTTTTCTCCGACCAAAATCCCTCAATTTTGCTCTACGTGACATCTGCTGCTACTCTCCAAAACCCTCTTGTTTGGTTTCTCTGCCTCTCTTTCTTTCTCTCCTAAAAACCTAAGTGCTATACTATGCCACTTCTAATTTGTTTTCACAATTCAAATGGGCTTAATATTTTCCCGTAAAGCTATACCTCACCAATTTAGCTAGCCCACTAAAAATAAAATATACATCTCTTAATATTTTTCTATACTTACATTAACTAATTTATTTTAATTAGCAGATTATCTCACAAAATACTACTAATTATATTATTAATATTCCAGATAATAAAATACTAAATAATACTGTTAGAACTCAACTGACTACTCAATTAAAATACCCGACTCGACAACTTAAAACGCAACATTTCGCGACAATACCCAAAAATAAATAAATTATGTAATTAGTCGCTTTACGGGTGTTACAATTCTACCTCACTTCAAATATTTTTGTCCTCGGGAATTTACCCGAGTCAAACAATTCGGAATGGAAATCTCGCATGTTTCTCTCCGAAATGATTTACATAGGGACACTAAGCATTTCACAATCACACTAGTATACAATTCCGCCAACTTCTGTAACATCCCGTAATTTCCATTATTTAATTTAATTAGAATTTAAATTATTTATTTGGATTATTTAAAATTTTGGTGAATTATTGGAGAAATTATGAAAATAAAGTAGTTGGGCCAGTGTAGTGGTTAGTAAAGGGGAAGTGTAAGCAAGGGCCTTACTAACTTAACTCTATTTTCATAAAATAATGGAATTGGAAAAAGAAAAGGAAAGAGAAAGTAAAAGAGGAAGAGAGAAGAGAAACGAAGAGTACGTGAAAGAGCAAAGGAAGAGGAAGAGGGAACATTCAAGAATTTGGCTAAGGTAAGGGGTGACTAATCCTTTTAACCTATATTATCAATTTTATGAATGATAGAATTGATTAGGTGTATTGTTTATCTCGATTGAATGTATGTTAGTTTTGGAGTTTTGGGATTATAGAGTGTAAATTTGAGGAATTGATGAAATTGAGTGATTATGGAACATACTTGATGTTAGGTAACCCTAATGCATGTTAGAAATGTAGTAGGATGTGTGAATTGGTGTTGTTTTGATGTTATAATGGTTTGATACAATTTTGGTTTGAATTGGATAAGAGAAGGCGCGCCCTGGACGATGACCAATTACACTGAAGCATTTTTGAAAAATAAAAGTTTGACATTGTTGTGTAACCGGGAACAACATGGGTGGTAACCGGTTACACCTGATACTTTTTGGAAAATATTTTAATTTAAAAAAGTCATGCCGGTGAGGTGCTTGGTGAGGATAGCTTGTAGGCTAATTCGTTTAGTTTTCTCTCATGTCTGTGTCATGCTCTGGTCTTGTAACACTGGGGAACGTTTGTTCTAGAGTTGTTTTAATAAACTCATATTTTAATTATTTGGATAATTTGGTTGATTTATGAGTCGATGAATCTTTGGTGTTGATAATTAAGGTTTTACATTATTCAATTTATGAAACTTTATTTCGCTGTGTTAAACATGTTGAATGAATAATGTTGTTTGCGTTCCTCGGAAAAGCATGACAGGTGTTTTATTTTTTGTTTAAGGAGTTGTAGCATCCTTTTACATGTTTACTCTGAATTTATATTATATTCTGCAGGGGATTAGAAGGGTGTTACAATTTCGACACTGAATAAGTGATATTAATAGGAGTAAAACGAACCGACTTCGTACATCCATTAACAATCGCTCCACTCGAATTATATCCACTTAATATATTAAGTAATCCCGTCACAAAATCCATTGGACTGCTATTTCCACTTTTACCATTATTATCAGTATTCATACCAGTACTGATATAACAACACAAGTGTGCATACTGATACAATACAGAAACACACTGGTCCTGATTTCTACTACCATATAGTACTGTTGGTGCCACTCTTCATAAAGTAATGCGCCACTTTCCCCCATCACATGCATGTTTAAAGTTTTCTTGTTTATAGGGAGGGTCAAAACATTTAATAGGGAGCATGCTATAGTCAAAGAAGGAATAAATAGGTGCTCATAAGTTGGTCCAATTGCATTGCATGCACTAGTCAAAAGTAGGGCTAGTAATAGAAAAAGGTTCCAATCGAATCACATGCAACACTTTAAAGTGAAATATGGCATGCATGCCATAACACAAAGCTGATAGGTAAAAGTGAGAAGTGATGGAAGGCTTCAGCAATCATCCCCTCACACTCTAGGGCGCCCGCCCCTACTTTGTGTGGCCCCCGCCACTTCTCTATAAGGCGCACACCACCCAGGCTGTGGCCCTCATCCCTAAAATCTCTCCCTCTATATCTTCCACTTTCCTTTCATTATTCATAACTATTATTTTCCATTTTCTCCTCATTTACTACTCCTTATTTTACCAACCTCACCACCATACTACTCCTTTTTTAAGCCAAATCATTATCACTCTTCATCCTCCACCAGTGTAACTCGGTTCACCACTCTACCTCTCTCAACTCGTTCCTTGATATTTCCTATTGATCGGTAAATTAGTAAGTGTACTAATCTGCCAATGTAGTAATAATGGGAAATCCCAAAGTATCGATCTCAAGGGCTGCGTATCAATACAGAGTAATGTTTGAATTCAATTAAACAAAAAGCCTTGGGGGTTTTTGGTTTGGAAATTATGAATTCAATTGCAAATAAAAGTAAAAGATATAGCTGGCCAAATATGAGTAACGTGCCAAGGTAGGTGTGTACATTAACATGTAATAATTATGAACCCTTGTTTCATAACAAAATCTAACTTATCATTTACTAGTTCTTAAGGGTGTTTGCTCCTAAGTCCTTAGTAGACAAACATTTGAACATTCATCCTAAAGGATAATTCTTTAGCGAATTATGATGAAATTAAGCCTTTGAAATATAAAGAATATTCCGGTTACTATAGGGTAACCCCTAGTCCTAGGTAATATCTACTATAGTATAATGGTATAAAAACCCTAACATTAGAGGTCCATCCTAATTTTTACTCATATATCAATCCTGTTGGTCCGATGAGGAAAGCGTTAAAAACCTTATACCATTAAATTAAACGTGAAAGATAAATATATTATTGAAATTCGGTATTCAAAATCATCACAAATGTTAATCAGGGACACCCCCTATCATTGGGGGGGGTTTAGCTACTCATATCGTTCAAAGAAATTACAAAAAGATTAAATAAAGACATTACAATATCGATGATGAACTTTGATCTTCAATTTTTTTCGCTCATGAAAGTTCTCCGTTCTTCTCCAATTGCATAGGCTTCTCTTCTCAATCGTATAATTCTTCGTGCTCCAAAAAAAGATCCATAATTCATCGTGCAAACTCTTCTAAATAGTGCAGACTTACATAAGCCAGTGGAAAATACGAAAAAACACCCTTGCAGGCCAAATATAGAGAAAAATCACAAAAGTGGCTGAAATCAGCGTCATAGCCCAACACGGGGCCGTGTTAAGCAACACGGGCACCCGTGTTGGCCCTCTATTCTCTCTATTTTCCTGTTTTGGTCCCAGGACTTGCAACACGGGTCGTGTAGGGAAACACGGGTACCCGTTTTGCACCACTCACTTCCTTTCTTTGAAAACTTTGCACCCAGCTCTCTTCCTGACACGACCCGTGTTGAGCAACACGGCCACCCGTGTCAGGCCTCCTAAAACATGCTTTCTGAACTTCCTTTGAAGCTCCGAGTCTTGCACTTATTGATTCTGATTTCTCCATATGAGCCTAAAAACATTAAAGCACACAACCACGCATAAAATGAAGAATAAAGAGATAAAATGATTTACTAAATAATTCAAAGATAACAAAAATCAATCAATAAATAAACGTGTAAAAACCTACGATAAAACTCCCCCAAACTTAAACCGTTGCTTGACCTTAAGCGACAATTACAAGAGAAAATAAACATCAAAGCATACTGGTAATCATTCATGAGATTTATGTTCCAATTTATCAAGAGACAGTTAGTTCGGCATTCACATGACGCGAAGAGTTTCTGCAAGAACATTTAAACCATGAGCTCCCCCTTCGGTTACCTCTCAAACTATACTTTGTGTAACACCCCAAATTCTACCCGAAATTATAATGCAGAAATCAGGGTATTTTAAAAAAACTATCAACAAGCCATAATCAGATACGCAGCACTTCATATAAGATAAGTGTAACAGGTTATTTAGGGTGTAAGTAAGTGTAACATGTTAGAAATATCGGTTAGAATCGCGAACGGAATCACTTTCCTCATAAGTGTAACAGGTTATTTAGGGTGTAAGTAAGTGGATCGAGGCTAGAATCGCGAACGGAATCACTTTCCTTAAAAGTATTTCAAGCACACTCTCGATTGTCTTAGAGTTGGAACGGCCTGAATACCCAGGATAATTCAGCCTTACTCGAGTCTGCACAAGACCGGTGAAGAAACTCGAATGCAAGGAAGCTGTCTGGAAAATATAATAGAGGACAATGATTTTTGTGTATTTCATTTTGGATTCATAAATGTGTATTTATAGGCCACGCATGTGTTATTTCATAAGTTTGCAACTCTTGATGAAACAACACCTTTTCACCATATATTGCAATGGTTCATCTATAAGGACACAAGGCACCCCTTCATGAAATGTTGTAAATTTGAATTCAAAAAACAAATTTATGCAACAACCCAAAATCTATTCCCATTTTTTTGTCACATTAGAACACACTAAGGAAATTATTATTTTATAATTTCCAACAATCCCCCACTTGTTCTAATAATGACAATATTAATAATTCCAGAAATGAGATATAAAGAGTGTTAATACAGTTAGGTATCTTTCGATTTAAAACTTAACCTTAGTGAGGACAACACAAAGTTTAATCGGAATATTAGGTAGCAAAGCTTTTAAACCATGAATCCATATGATTAGACCGGTGTTGCCTTACACACACTCTTTAAAGGTTCTTCCTCTGCATAACTCGCTTAGCACTTATTTATGGCCATGTGCTATCCTGTTTCATGAATTTTTCATGAGAGAAACTCCAACTCTCACTTTGAGACGGCACCATCTCGAAATTCACATAGGTGAAGTTCATGTTGTGTCTTTTTCCACAAGACACGTACCCTTGGTATTGAACTTCATTAAGAGTTTTAAAATAAAACTCAACCCTCGTTTTAAGGTCAACATTATCACGAAATGTTCGACAATTATCCAAATCAACGACTTGTTGTTACCCATTGAAAATCTTGAGGTTAATGTTCTGTTAACGTAAGATTGGGTTGCCGCCGCTGTCGGAACTCTTACTCAAGGAGTTTCAACCTCATACCTCTCGAGGTTGTTTTTACTAAGTCTCTGGCCAGTGGCTTAGTAAATGAATTTCCCAAATTATAGATCGATCGTATATATGCGAGTAAATGATTACATCTTTAATCAATTTTCTCACGAATGTCTAAGGCCTTAGTGCCCAGACTTTCCATTTTACACTTATCTGAATTCTCTTGTTAAATTGGCTTGACTAACACATTGTGTTAACACCTTTGAAACACTGTGTTTAACTAATGGAACTTCTGACAGAAGGTCCCTCAACCATTTAACTTCTTTGACCAATGGAAGCGAGATCCACACACCATGGCTCCATAGTCAAGAGAGTGGTGCATGTTTGTTTCTTGCTCTTCCAAGAAATCTCACCCCCAACTAGTGTAAATATCCATTTAGTTGTAAATCTATGACCTCCAACACTCGATATCCAACTCATATTGGTATATCCTTCTACTATGGCAGGAAACCTACCATAATGGAGGTCAAGATTTGGTTTTAAAAGATAATCAAAATCCTTGTGATGTCCTTCGAATGCTCACCATTTGGATTGCTAGTAAATCTACTCATTTACTATTTGCAACTGCTATATCACATATAGTACATTGCATTAGAAAACCAATTTCACTTGTGTATTCTAATATAGTCATAACTCTTCCATCATCATTTTGACACTAAGATCAAATTGAATATTCACTTTTTTTGAAACGTGACAGTTTGAACTTATCAAGAACTTTCTCAACAAAGTGTATTTACTAAGTTCATAACCCCCACTATTTTCGCATTACTTTGATCCCCAAAAGAGTGTCAATTAGTCCAAGATCTTTCATCTTGAATGTGGAAGATTTCTCAATATAGTGTGTTTGACTATGTTTTAAACCCCCACTCTTTTGCTTTACTTTGATCGAAATGAGGGTCTACTATTTCAAGATTTTCATCTTGGTTGTGGAAATTAGAAACCTATTTGTTTCTAAGATTTCATTCATCTCTTTGATAACGATCAACATGTAATCATCATAGAGACAAAGAATATCACAATATTCTTACACAACTTTGTGTACAAGCACTTATCACAAGAATTAGATGAAGAAGCCTTTTAGATAATCATGCATGATGATGCAAGAAGGTTTTTAGATGAAGTGATAGATAAAATTATGAACAATTTAAAATAGTATAATATAAATTGCAACAAGTACCTTGGTTATGTTCACTTCTCTCAAATCTTCTCTTGAACTTCTATGTTCAACCTTCTTTGATCAACCACATCATTGATGTACATGACACTTTAGATCCTTTTCTTATTTGATAACACCTTTGTCTTCATCAAAACTAAATATAAGCTGTATTCTTCACAATCTCCCCCTTTTTGATGATGACAAACTCTTTGAATTCTTGTTTTGATAATATTGAAAATTCTCCCCCTAATTTGTGTGGTTCCTCCTTAATCGGAGAATCTTACAATGACAAAGTCAAACTTTTAATGTCATTGTTTCGGTGCTTGTTTTAATCCATACAAGGATTTAACAAGCTTATACACCTTTTTGTTCATCAGTAGGAACAATATAACATTCTGATTGCTCCATATAAATCTCCTCATTGAGATTTCTATTTAGGAATGTCCTTTGACATTTATTTGATGAAGCTAATGCAAACAAAACTATAATTTTCATTATGCTTGCTTCTAGTGCATATGTGTCAAAATAATCAACATCTTTTTTTTTTTTTTTTTTTTTTTTTTTTTTTTTTTTTTTTAAAAAACCCTTGGTTACTAATCAATCCTTGTAGATGTTTTAATGTACCATCACTATGATACTTTTTCTAAACATCCGTTTGCATCCAAAGAAGTATGATTTGACATTGTTGATTCCATTTCATCTTGGATAACATCATTCCAAGAGAAGTCCCTTGAAATTACATCTTCATTGTAACTCTTTATGATCATCTTCCACTTGAAGAATAATAGGAATCTTACGAACAAATCTCTCACTATTTCCTTCTACACAAGAGAAATAAGTCGAAAACGATTTTGTTCGGTTTTAGATCCTTAGCATTTTGGACTCTCTGCTTATTCTAAGTTCGAGTTGTTTTTCAACAATCATTGGCGAACTTTCGGTGTTGTTTCAACAATCTACGGAGAACCTTCCTCACGAAGTTCTTCGACTTCCTTATCCTCCTTGATAAGATTATCAAAATTCTATTTCTCAAAATTCTATGTTATATTAGACTCCAAATCCAAAAGTCTATATAAATCGTGATCGATCATTTGATGATCTTTATATGTCTTATAATAATAATAAGTCTCTTTGAACACAGACATGTTATTCACAACAAATTCAAATCAAAATTCAATTGCATAGTTCAAACTCATGAACTTTAATAAATTTGATCACTTTACTCATCAAGAAACTCTATTATAATTATTTCAACATAAAATTAAAATTTAAAATAAAGTAACATGCCTTGAAATGCTCATGTATAATTTTGAAATTATTACGAAATTGTAACGTTGTGCCATTAACATAAGAACATAAGGTACTGCTTTCACTGTGCATAAGTCTCTCACCGCACGTACCGATTATTTTTATCATTTATACAATACCACACATATTGATTTTTATCATTTATACAATAGCATTCATCTCTTGGTTTTCATATAAATTATATAATATATGCATGTATATTACAATGTAGTGTCATTCAACATTAGCAGTGTTGAATCAAAACAGTGGATATATATTTTCATACTTTAATAATTCTTTATAAAATTTATATATGTTATCCTTTTATTATACATATATGTTAAGAAATATAGCACACTTTTTAATATCTCTTAATATTATATCGCATTCTTGCACGGTACTGTATTGTCATGTAGAAATATACTTCTTCAATTATTACTCATATAATATTTTATTATAACCTAATGAATATATATTTATATTACTTACAAAATCAATTTCTAACCATATAAATAGATTAAAGACTCATGTATATTATTATATCATAATGATCATGCTTTATGAATGTACTGTGATATGAAATTCATTCAATCATCTATATTTAACCATTTGTTAAGATGAAAACATGATACGAATAGTACACCGTTATATATGCGATTGACTTTAATAACACAAGAACAGAGAAATTAAGTAATACCATAAACAATATACTCTCAGCAGTAACGTATTTTGTTTATCTCTAATTCAAAATTATATTGTATCAATTTATTGTAAAAACTTTGAAAAAACATAATATAAAAACCTTGCTTTAATATCAACTGATAGATTAATTTTTTATATTTAAATCCTGATATTATAATTTTTCACAACATTCTAATTTTATGAAAACAATAAAACGTACCCAGATTTCGCAGGTCAATTCTTGTTCGGTTCTTGATATATCTACAACATAATAGTTCATCTTTTTGATGCTTGAAAAGGAAGCCACGGTTGCCATTATTTAAAATACTTTTAAGATTGTTAGAAATATCGGTTTAAACCAAATGGATCGAGGCTAGAATCGCGAACGGAATCACTTTCCTTAAAAGTATTTCAAGCACACTCTCGATTGTCTTAGAGTTGGAACGGCCTGAATACCCAGGATAATTCAGCCTTACTCGAGTCTGCACAAGACCGGTGAAGAAACTCGAATGCAAGGAAGCTGTCTGGAAAATATAATAGAGGACAATGATTTTTGTGTATTTCATTTTGGATTCATAAATGTGTATTTATAGGCCACGCATGTGTTATTTCATAAGTTTGCAACTCTTGATGAAACAACACCTTTTCACCATATATTGCAATGGTTCATCTATAAGGACACAAGGCACCCCTTCATGAAATGTTGTAAATTTGAATTCAAAAAACAAATTTATGCAACAACCCAAAATCTATTCCCATTTTTTTGTCACATTAGAACACACTAAGGAAATTATTATTTTATAATTTCCAACATAACAAACTAGCCTAAAAAGTAACTAAATCCTAACTAAATAAAACAGTAATAACAGAAAAGTTGTTACATCCAATATACAATAATTTACCGTAATACTATAACTCATACTCTAATATTCTAAGCTGTTTTAAGGGACTTATACTTAATTACATACCCCAAATTCATTTTCAAATTGAATGGAATTTACTAAGACAGTGTCATCCCATTTTAGTTATATTTTCAGAAAAAAAAGGTTTCAATAGGTAAAAAAGGCGGCTTCTTGAGATGAAGTCGTTTAACCATTAGGTAGTAATAAGTTGATATGTAAAACTATGTTCTTCTTCTCCGTGTATCGGAACTATATGCATTAATTAAGCTAACTAGTTATATGTTATGTAACATTTTACTGCATAAATATATATATATATATATATATATATATATATATATATATATATATATATATATATATATATATATATATATATATATATATATATATATATATAGGGCATATCATATGAGAATGACATATTTATATGAGAATGTGAGAATGAATCTGAACCATTGGATTTTAAAATAAATGGTGGAGATTATATATGAATCTTTTTTTTCTCTCTCATGCATCTTGAAATAAATGAAGTAGGAGAGAGAAAAAAAAGATTCACTTATAATCTCCACCATTTATTTTAAAATCCAATGGTTCAGATTCATTCTCACATTCTCATATAAATATGTCATTCTCATATGATATGCCCTATATATATATATATATATATATATATATATATATATATATATATATATATATATATATATATATATATATATATATATATATATATATGGGCGGATTAGACATTATATATTGGTGTGGCTAAACATGAAAGTATGACTTAAATTATAATGAAAAATTGACAATTTAAACTGGCGGTCAAGTCCGATAAAAACCAAAATATCAATAATTTTCAAAAATTGGCGGTCAAAACTGGTAAAAAATGAAAACCTGCTGTTTTAAAAAATTGTCCGTTTAAACGCTTACTTTTTTTCTCAGACAAAAAGACGTCGTTTTGATAATTTTTTAAAAAAATTAAAAATTAAAATATAAATAGACTTTGTGCAAAATTTATTTAGGACAATTTTTTTATTGAAATTAAATTTATTAGACATTGTAATATTTTATTACATTATTTTGTATTTTCTACTATTTTATTGTGTGTGATAACTATATTTAAAGTTTAAATTTAAAAAATGAATTTATAAATTTTAATATTTTGAATTTTTTAAAGTCTCATGATATTTTTAGAGAAAAGTCAGTTGGTTCGACGGGTTTATTAACTATATAATTTTATTATATATATTATTTATTTGACTGAATTATCTAATTAATCAGATTTAATAATACAATTTGAACAGTAATACAATAATTTCTTCGTTTTAGTGACCGGATTATTTTTTAAAATTCTGATGGTGAATTTTGAGGGGAAAAATATAAAATTGTAAAAGAAGAAAGCTAAAGAAAAAATAGGTAAGTTAATATTTTATTTTTAATTAAAAAATATTATATAATATATAAATATAAAAAAAAATTTAAAAAAATTGGTGTGGCTATAGACACACCATGCCTCAACCTAGATCCGCTCCTGTGTGACGCCTTTTTTCTTATACATGATTTCTCTGTGAGATTGTATGATATAATTGGAGTTAGAAAAGAAGTGTTATAATATACACACTAGTAATATAATAATTTGACATTTATATAAAATGAGTAATGAGGGTAAGCATGTTAAATTATGCAATCACTCTCTTGGTATATTCGAATATGCTTAGAATCATGAGATGAGTTAGATATGTGTGTCACGTAGCAAATATTTTAGCTCATATAATATAAACAAACAATTAATCTGAATTCTATTGGCTCTCTTAGTAGTGTTTGATGAAATTTGTAGATTAACTAATAGATTTTTAGAATGGTTAAATAAAATAATAGTTATAGTAGTACTACATAAAAAAAAATATCTATATCAATGTAAAATGTAAAAACTGTGTACATTGAATATCTCATCAATCGTTAATAAACACACTTTTTCAATTATATAAACATACTTTATAAAAGGAAACTAATAAACTATCCCTAGACATAAAATTTTGAGCATATAATAAAATGCACTTTCCTGACTTTCATGTATCCATCGTTGAGGTAGGTTACCACTTACCACTCTTAAAATTAGTTCTAGAAAATTGTGGTTTTTTTACACACTCTTAAAAGTGTAGTTTATTTTAGGTAAAAAAACATCTTTTGATTTTTAAATTGTAAGTTTATTAAAAATTAGTTCTATTAACTTTTCCCAACAAATTAATCATTTTAATCTATAAATATTTACACCAATAATTATTTTATAAATAGTCACCAAAAAATTAATGTATTCATTATTTACACTATGTATCATGGTTACGGATTTCAATGCTGATTTATGTATCATGGCTACTGAGGATCAACTTTCGCGTAGAGGTATGGATTTCAATTATGATTTATTTTGTTTGCACTGCGGAACGGTTGAGGAGTCTTTAGATCACCTTATGGGGCAATGTTGCGTGGCGAACACATTGTGGAGGAAGATTGCTAATTGGGTTGGTATATATAGACGGTTGCGTTGAGAATCATGGGTGGCGTAATTTCTTGCGTTGGTTTGAGTTTTTTAAACGGAAGAAGATAAAAACCGGCAATGAAGGCATTATATGGATGGCGGTGTGTTGGAGTCTGTGGAGATCGAGGAACGGTATTTTGTTTGAGGAAGGTATTTGCGATATTAACGATATCGTGTGGAACATCAAATTGTGGGCTTGGAAATGGTCTTTCATAGGCGATATTACCTATACCAAATGTAATTTTTACGAATTTTGCAAAGCCCCTTTGGATTATTTAGTTTAAGTTTCATTTGGTTGGTAATGTTGTTTCTCTTAGGTTCTTTCCGCGATTTAGATCTGGGTTTCCTCTTTTGTAAGCGGGTTCGAGTACCCCTAGTGCTCATTTAATTGAATTCCTTGCTTATAAAAAAAATGTATCATGGTTATGTGGTTAACCATATATTTACAAATGTTAAATTTTACAGCTAATTTTTTTATTTAATTTTTTTTGGTACAAGGTTTCATATTTAAGGTTTTTTTAATACTCATAAAAACACATAATTTTTTTAAAAGTTTGATAAGAAAATTAAATTATTAATAGACATTTTTCTACATGTAGACCAATCAATCTAATTGATGTATATTTCAGATAATTAAACATCTTGAGTAACATAATTTGTTTAAAAATTAATAACTACATGTTTACAAAAAGCAACTTATTTATCACCCCAAAGTTTTAAAATATTAATTTATTTCAAGCCTCTAATTTGAAAAATACATTTTATACTTGATCTATATTTATAATATTCGTGGCAGGAATATGGACATTTCTTAATTATTAGTTTGAGACGTTATTTAGAATCATAAAGTAATAAACGTTGTTGATTCATGCCTTCCTAGTATAGATCTGTATTCTGTTAGGTGCTATCTTACATTTGCTATTAAATTTTTCTTTCATGATTGGATATAAGTTTCTTTGACGTAAATTTGATGATTTTTCTTTCATGATTGGATATAAGTTTCTTTGACGTAAATTTGATAAGGACGTCTCATCAAATCCTATAAGTTTCACATTTTTGTTTGTTGGACTCTGACCAATTGAATAACAGAATTGACATTAAGAGATGTGGTCATGTCCCTAGCTTATTTCGAATTCGTTTGTGTTTGTTTTTGTTTTTTAAATAATTTTTATAGTATTATGTAATTGTGTAAAAAAAAATTATTATTTTTTATAAAAGCTTCAAATAAAAATTTGATTTGAATAGTTATTCTTAAAATGTTATTTTAGGTATTTCATTTTTTTATTGAAATTTTTTTTAGATATCAAATTTTTTTTAAAAAATCACTTAACTTTGGAGTTATTTCAAATAGTTTTTCATAAAAAACATTTTTGAAATATCACTTTTTAAAAAAATTGCAATTTTCACTATGTTTAGTTCTTCAATAATGTTTAATTATGTTATAGGATGTTGTGGCGGGGAAAAATTGAGACCAAAGCTATTAGATTGACTTGACTCATTATTTTAGTGAAAGTAGCCACCGTGCTTTATTGTTTCGAAAGAAATAGAGAAAAGAGCAATATAAAACCCAAAGAAGTTTTTAAAATAAAAACTAATAAAAACAAAGCAGGGATCTTAGGTACGGGGGTCGATTATGTGAGGAGAAAGTATTAACACCCCTCACATATGTGGTACTCCACATGATCTTTTTTGTAAATCTGTGTGAAAAGAGAAGAACTGTGTGCAAAAGAGAGTCTGTTTGGTTTTAAAATTATGCTAGGCAAGACGTTACATCTTGTGCCTACATACATCCTTAGTGTAATAGAGAAGTCAGAGCAAATGTAGTTCCACTTGAAAGAGAAACAAAAGGTTTTGTTTAAAACTGGGTAGACAGTTTGTCATCACGGGAGAGAAAACTCAGCCAATCATTCTTTAACATGAGAACAATTGGATTATTTGCTTCACAAATGAAAGAAGGGCCCAAACTTGGATAAATCAACAAGTTGAAGAAACAAAAAACACAATAAGGGGTAAAGGTGTTCAAAACCAAACCGGCCCAATAGAAAACCGAATTACCGAACCAAACCGCATTATGCTACACCCCAAACTTCAATTAACCTATATCCAACCAAAACTCAAACCTATTATGCAATAGCCTTACGATTACGAATGATTTTCTCTTCCTCACACTTAAGGTTTTAGTTTAAGTCTTCTCAAATCTCTCCTAGTGGTATTGCACCTCCTTCTCATCTTCTTTTTCAAGTACATATACCTCTTATTTTCTAGTCTTTCATCTCTAAAGTTCTTTCTTTTTCATCTTATTATTTTTATTCTTCCAATTATGTTTTTAATGATCCTCTTCTTATGTAATCTCTCATCTCGCCTGCTCTTTCTTTTTCATATTCTCTAATCTTTCATCTCCTATTTTTTTCTATTTCTTTATAATATTTTTTATTTTATTTTATGCTACTATTTTATGTTTTTTATTCCACTTTTATCTAATCTTATTTTTTGTATATTAAATGGAAAGTTGTTATCCAAATATGATGAATTTTGTTGTTATTTGATAACGCATAAATGAATAAATACCAAGTTATATTGTCATCTATATGTGTATGTATGGCACAATAAATTTTTATTAAAAAACCGAACCAACCAAATCAACCCAAACCGTAGTGGTTTGGTTTGGTTTGGTTTGGTTCGGTTTTATTTCTAAATGCCAACCAAACCAAACCAAACTGCACACTTTTTTCTCTTGCGGTCCGGATGATTTTTTACGTCAAAATCTCTCAAACCGCACCGCGAACACCTCTAATAAGGGGCGTTAGATTGGGTTTTTAAACGAATTAAAACTTAAAGACACGTTTGGTTATCCTGATTCGTTTGAACTCAAACTATTCCAGTCCACCCTGTTAAGGTGATTTTGCCTCTCTCTTACGAGGTCTTAATCCACTAATCAATCTTGATTACAAATTCACGAAGACAACCGTCAACGTCTGTCACACCCCAAAATTTACCCGATCATATCTATGCCGGTCTGAATTTTGTGCATTAAGAATGCACCAAAATAGGAGCCATGGGGTTTAGCATTTCTATTGTTAAACCCAATCTCTTATAAATAACAAAAAAACCTTTTTTTAGAAAATTGGGGTATGGTTAGTATCAATTTGGGCCCTATCGAGGCTTAGCCCATTTTTGAAATTATTTCTATTCTTTGCCAAAAAAAAAGGAAATGGGGTGTGTTTGAGCCAAATCAAGATGTGAACCCAATCAAGGTGTAAGCCCAATAGGATTTTCAGGCCCGTATAGAGTTTCTTTGTTCAAGATTTTTTTCTAGTTTTTGTTATTAAATAAATAATAGTTTATCATTCATCTAAGTAGTATTTATTTTCTAATTGAGGTTATTAGTGACTGATTTCAAACCATTAATTAGTATTATAATATAATTATTAGTAATGTTTTTAATTTGTTAAGTTTTGTTTTATTTTCCTAATTTATTTTATTTGGGTTTTATTAAACTGATATTCTCATTTTTAGTTAATTAAGATTATTGGTTTACTAATCAGGCGATATAATAATACGATTTACAGTTTTTTTAATAATAATAATGTGATTAAGGTGCCACTTTATTAATTAAGTGGAAAAGGGTTGACCGAAAGTCAACTAGGGTTTTTTGAGCCACTGTTCATCTTCCCCAAGCTCATGGCCGCCGCACCCTTCTACCAATCAAACACCAAACCCTAATTCGTTCCCTTGCCCAGGCCCATGTATGAACTTCAAATCAAATCTTCAAATCGTAAGAGGAATCAATTAAATCATAAATACAATCAAATCTTTCCCAAACTATTACAAAGAGGATCTGAATTAAAACAAAGATTGAGATTCGAAATTTATTACAAGATTGAAATCTGAAAAGAAACTAAAATCAAATCAACATGAATAAGATGAATCTTCATTAAAACACGGGAATCAATCAACATGAATAGAAATCAAATGTTTCCTAATTGAATCTTTAATTTACCCTAACTATATAAACAAAAGAAAAATTCAGAAAAGGGGGAAAAAGGAGGAGCTGAGGGGAGAAATCGGAGCCGAGACAGAGACGAAATCGGGAGAGGCCTTCAATCTCCAAACGCGTGCTTTCAAACCTGCAAACGGAGAAGAAGAAGGATTAGAGAGGAGCTTACACATTACTGAATGTCAAGATCGAAAGGTGAGCTCTTATGCACTTAGCTTTTAGAATTTTGATGCGATAATAGCATCTGCTGTATTCTTTTGTGTGATTCTGGGTAGACCTTGAGCGCCGCCGTACCGGCCGCCGTGTACTCATCGAAGCCACCGCGTGTTCTTGAACACCACCGCGGATGTTCTTGGTCGGCACCGTGTCTTATTCTTGTTTATGCGTTTTTCTGGTTCCTTTTGTTGGTCTCTGAACATAAAATAGTGAAAGAGAAGAAGGAGAGAACCGAAAAAAAATATATATTTTGTTTTCTGGTTTGTGAGGCCAAAGAGAGAATAAAGAAAGTTCATGGGGAAGGGAATTGGTCATTACACACAAACCAATATGTGGGTTGTTGGGAAAAAGCAAAGGAGATAAGGTTATCTCCCCAGATCGAATAGGCGTGCGACACATGGCCACTCCCCGGCCACGTGATTGGTCTGTTTTGCGGGTAACGTACATTAACCTTACCATGGTCCCCATCTGATTTTTACATGCAGACCGTTGATGATGACCCAGGCGAATCCCAGCCATCCGTTACGTGTGAGCGAATACCATAAGCCATACACCCTCTCAACACCTAATCAGACGGGCCCCCTATATAAATGGGCCTAACACAATGCTAACCACACACCCCATAATTATTATCTCTTAAAAATATACACCCCCTGCGAAAAACTAATTAATTAATTAATTTTTATAATTGTAATAATTTGCTTATTTGTTTTATTTATTTAATTTTCTCCTCGAACCGACTACACCTATTAGTCGCAAGTAGACGAGAAATAATTTTTATTTAATTAATTTTTTTATTAATAATTCAAATAACTCTCGAGTAATTCTCTCCACGACCCGACTAAAGCTATTAGTCGCATTAGACGAGAGATAAAAAATATATAATTTAAAATACATTTAATTTGCTGCCCGCGACGATCAAATCTATCGATCTGAGTAACCAGCAATGCCCCATTAATCCGTTAGCTATACTGATCAAATCTATTGATCATCGCATCTAACAGTGACATATTAAATCAGGGTTGTACGCCCAAATTCTAAAACACACTAAACCACGACACTACGGATTTTCATCCTTTTCAATCAGGCAACTCATAATGCCTTTCAAATCAAATTCAAACTATGTTAGGTCATTCAAAAAGCCTTCAAACCATATCAATTCAAATTCAAAGGCGTACAACCCTGTGACCGAACTACGTTGACTCTGATTCTCCATAAGGAGATACGTAGGCACTTGGATAACCAAGGCGAGTCCCCCTCCCTAAAATCTCAATTCACTTAAAATCTCAATTTTTCCCTTTTTACTTCTTTAGCTATTATCCTAAATATTTTAGCCATAAGCCTTAACCTTAGATACAAACCTTAGGAAAGGGTTGAGGGTGCCGAACACCTTCCCTCGACCTGATTATAATAATCTTACCCGAATCTCTTAACTGCGTAGGGTTTCCTATTCGCCCTTCAAAATAGGTGGCGACTTTAAAACCTTTATTTTTAGGGCAGGTTGCTACAGCTGGCGACTCTGCTGGGGAGTACACACTTTTGGTTAATTATTATGCTCCTAAGGCTTAAGGGGGTTTAGGTTTTAGTCAATGGTTTAGGTTTTTGGCGAATTTTAGGGTTTGGCGAATTTGCCACTTTTAGAGTTTTGGGGCAGGGTTTGTATTTTTAATAAATATTTAATTTTCTGCTTTATTTATTTATTGTATTTATTTTCATTAAATGTTTATTTGATATATTTGCATTTAAATGTTTAACTGTTATACAATTTGCACTGTTGGGTTTTATGATTGCTGTTAAGCCTAAGCGTGGGAATTATAGTTAAGACCAGAGGGGAATTACATCGCCTACGAGTCTTATTATAATTCCACTCAGAGTGGGTTGAATATCCGGAAAGGTCTGATACGAGGCTTGACCTTGTTGAGGGCTGGACTTGGTATTTGGCTGATCTCTCTTGGAACCTACCCCAAAAACTCGAACCTCATGGATAAAATGAGTTGTTCTAAAATCCAAAGAGACAAAAAGTCTCGGCGGCTACGAACGACCCCATGAGACCTTCTTGAACATACCAATGGGATGGGTAGACACCCTAAGCCGTTACGTCGAACCTATGAACCTAGGGCTTATGTGCTTATGTGTTTAATTATACGTTTTCATTATTTTTTTTTATATATCATATAACAGTGGCATTCATCATGCATCATGTGCATTCTTGCATCATGTCTTATCCACGAAAAATAATGAGAAATAAAAAAAAGGAATTATTATATTTAATCAATGGATGTGTATAAGACATAAACACGAATAAAGCATATCATTCATGGCATGCATATCATTTTCATGGCATTGAAAGAAGATTTCTATTTTACCTACAGAGCAAGAGACCATTGGGAAGGATAATCTAACATCCCGACCGTCTTATCAGACAAGATTTCAGCAAAAGAAATCAATGGATCAGCTTGAACAGAACCAAGCCACCCTTCGTGAGGAGGTGGATCAGCTAAAGGTTAGTATGGAAGAGGTTAAAGGAGGTATGGCTCAGATGCTAGGATTCATGAAGGCCCTCCTAGATAAACAAGAAAAGGCAAAAGAGGTTCAGTCTGGGGATACCCTGGGTCTGGATGAGATCCCCAACGACGAAAACCCGCTGTTAGGATTTTTTTCAGGCTTTGGCCCGGCTAAGGACAGACCTCAGGTCCGTTCTGTCAGGAGAGCTATCCAATTCCAAGAGAAAGGAGAGACCTCTCAAGAAGGGTTTGTCCCCACTCCACAAACGAAAGGGACAACCCGCACAGTTCGCATTCCTGCTAACAATGTCCTTAAGGATGATGATTACATGGATCTACAATACGGAGTACAAGAGGTGGACAACACAGACCAAGCACCTCAGACACAACAGTCTATTCCTAACTCTGGGGAAGACTCCATGGACAATGAACAACTCAAGGCGCTAGAGGAGAGACTGAAGGTGGTAGAAGGATACGATGTTTTCGATGTGGATGCCTTTGAAATGAGCTTGGTCTTAGGCTTGACTATACCACACAAATTCAAGATTCCCGACTTCGAGAAATACAAAGGACTCACATGTCCGAGGAACCACTTGCGCATGTATATGCGAAAAATGGCTGCTTATGCTCACGATCAAAAATTGATGATACACTTCTTCCAAGATAGCTTAAGCGGAGCATCTGTTGACTGGTACATGCAATTGGAGAAATCCTATATCCGAAGCTGGAATGATCTTGCTAACACATTCTTGAAGCAATACAAGTACAACCTGGACATGGCACCCAATTGGATGCAATTACAAAATATGTCAGAGAAGAAGGATGAATCATTCAAGGAGTATGCCCAAAGGTGAAGGGAAATGGCTTCTCTAGTCCAACCTCCCTTGATGGAAAAAGAACTGGTTGACATATTTATGGGCACTTTGCAAGGACCAAACTATGATAAGATGGTCGGAAGCATATCTTCAGGGTTCTCAGACTTGGTAGTCATTGGTGAAAGGATTGAAAATGGGATAAAAATTGGGAAAATACAAGGGGCACTCTCAGGTTCCTATCACACAAAGAAGTAATATGATGGGAAAAAGGAACCCAACACTGTGGGGGCAATCTTGGTTAATCAGACCTCGGCACTACAACAGAAGGATCAGCAAAAGAAACAGGGTGGCCAACGCACCTGGAGGTCAAAGCCAAAACGATCATTCACCCCGTTGTACATGCCACAGTCTCAAGCTTTGCAACATCTAATCAGTCAGAACCTGATAACTCTGCTACCTCCATACTCAACTCCAGCTAACCTCGCTCCTGGGTACAAGCATCATGCTAGGTGCGCTTATCACTCAGATAGTCCTGGTCATGATACAGAGGATTGTGGGCCGTTGAAGCACAAGATCCAAGATTTAATTGAAGAAGGGCCCATTGAGTTCAAAGAGCCTCACAAGTCTAATGCTATAAGTGGCTAGAAGGAGGGTTTTCTTAGATCATTAGTTTTGTTTTCATTCGCAATTTCTTTTCTGTTTATTTAAACATTGGTTTGGCGGTATACGCTATGTACTTTACAATAATCATTAATGCATTGCTTACGTTTGTCTTGATTTACTCCTAGTGTTTTCACTATATTTAAAACTGTGTTTTTACTTGGTTTTCTTATTTGTGATATTCAACTTTCGTTCAAAGGTGTGTACCTTTAGAGGGAGAATGACGAAAACAATACCATAATCCCATACAGTACGCTTTCGAACAGACCGTGTTGACGATGTACAAGCATTGTTTCAATCCCAATACAATGGAGATATAAGGATGTTAATCCCTCGTCAACCCCTTTAAGCCTAAGAAGTAGGAGTTTTCCTTCACGTACAAAATAAAAACCCTCAAAATATAACCTTGGGTAGGGTAGCTGTTCAGTTAACTTGATTATCCCAAATTGTTCCTTTGAACATGATCACTGATGGTTCTCCATCATAATTAAGCCTGGCAGTCAATGTCCGCAAAGAAAAAGAAAAAAAACAACGCAAGGCCTGCCAAGTCAAAACTATTAAGGAGACTTAGGCAAAATTGGGGCATCCCGCTGACTGTAATTTTAAATAAATAGTTCAGGCAAAAATTAGGGATAATAGTAAAAAAAAAAGGTCACTACATACTCTTGACAAAAGGAAAATATTACAAAAGGAGGATGACTGCCTCTGCAGATAAACCTTTGGTTTTTGAACCATCATAAATGTCAATGTTATAATTCCCAAAGTCTTTTGGAGCCTAAATGCATAGTTAACTGAGCGTAGGACTAAAGAACATCACGAAGATTGGGATGGGTACGAATAAACTTTGAGCCATTATCCTTTATTTCTTAAAACTGCGAACCAGGCCACGTTACAACCCTTAAAAGTCCTAACTGAAGCATGGTTAGTTCGAAAGCATACTGTTACCAAAAGGTATCCCGACTCCTTAAGGTCCACTATAACTCTTGAGTTGATATCACTTTCTTACAAAAAAAAACACTTTGTTTTACTCAAAAATGTTTTTAAGCTTTCAAGACAGACATATGCATTCGCATCTTATGAATTTCATCGTAAAACACATTGGTCTATTTAGATTCAAATGTTTTAACATCAGGGAGAAGTTGCATGGGGCATGGCTAATGGCTAAAAATCCTACCGACAGGCGAAATAGCCTTAAAAGCATATCAAAGAAGAAATATCTCTTACGCCTGACTCGGATGGCTAGTGTATACACAAGGCATAGCCCGTTGTCATCCTATTTATCTGGGGCAATCTAATCAAAATCCATGGAATCTCTCAAGGACTCTGAATAGCCCATGGGGCAAGTCCATTACCGGGGGGCACGTTGCAAAGGTCACTCAGTGTCAAATGTTGTTAATACCACCCTCACACCCTTTTCAGGAACCTTTTCTAGGTAGTTTTCTTTAAGACGTCTCTTAATCTTTTCAGGTAGTCTTCTTTAAGACATGTTCAAACATCTACTATCCTTTCTAGGAGCCCTTTCCAGATAGTCTTCTTTAAGACACATATTCTCGTTCTTTCTACAAGCCTTTCCAGGTGTCTCTCGTCATTTTCAGAAATCTTTTCAGATAGTCTTCTCTAAGACATATTCCTTTCTAAGAACCTTTTCTAGGTAGTCTTCTGTAAGACATCTCTTAACTTTTTCAGGTAGCCTTCTTTAAGATATTCCTTACCCTTTTCAGGTAATATTCTCTAAAATATCCCTCATCTTTTCAGGAACCTTTCTAGGTAATTTTCTTTAAGACACCCGTCAATCTTTTCAGTTAGTCTCTCTTAAGACATGTTCAAACTTCTCTTATGCCTCCAAGAACCTTGTCAAACTTTGTTCAAAGTACAGTCTTCTTTAGGACGGTTTCCTATCCTTTCTAGGGTAATCTTCTTCAAAATGTCTTCTCTTGATTTTTGTTTAAAACACCACATTCCTTAAAATAGTCTTTGTCCTCTATGGAATTCTTTGACCCTCTTTACAAACGTGCCTCCCCGAGCTTTGTTTAAAGCACAGTCTTGTTCAAGACGATCTCATATCCTTTCCAGGAACCTCTTCAGGTAATCTCCTAGAAGACATCATCTCATTCTGAGTATTCAGCGAAATTTTTGTCCATCGGACACGACCAAAACGCATGACCAATTCTGAAAAGCATCTGCTTCACATTCAAATCAATACTTAGCATCAGGGAGATTGGTTTAATCAAAAGCGATCATTTCTAATAAAGATCCCTGAACCGGGGGAACCACGTCTAGAGGGTTCTCCTAAACAGGGGCAAAATTTCGAGGATTACAGGGGCATACAATCAATGATCCTATTGACTGGGGCATATCTTTCAAGAATTCAAATACTGGGGCAGTGCATGTCAGGTTCGTGGCATGACATGGTAATATTCGAGTTCCCTCTAAGGATATTTCCTTCAGGATAAATGGTGCGTCTCTCAAAATTTCTGATATCGGGGAAATCACGCTAGTATCACACAAGGAGCATTGCTGCGTAATTGGCCTTCCTACGCCTGTATTATTTACGACCTACAATGTGGGATCGTCGTACATACATAATTATCATTCATTTTGAGAATCTCATTACATGACACATGCATCATAACATTGCATGAAATCAACATTTGCCTTTTCAGGTCACTCTAGAGACAAAAGGATATTATCATCCAAATACGGTGCAAATACGATCGTTTCAACGATTTAATCTTAACAATTTCGATGCTTCATTCCGAGCCTTTCTTCAAAGGCAATTCAGAAACAATCAAAGAATTTCTTACCTTTCAAGGTAGTCTGCTCCAAGACGCTTATCAACCTTTCTAGGTAGTCTTTGCTAAGACCTTTCTTATCCTCTCTAGGAGTCTTTCTATGTTAGTCTTGTTTGAGACGTATCTAGGTTAACCTTGTAGTCTTGTTTAAGACGTATCATATCCTTTCTAGGAATCTTTTTAGGCCAGTCTTGTGTAAGACGTTTCATATCTTTTTTAGGAGCCTTTCTAGGTAATCTTCTTTAAGACGTTTCATATCTTTTTAGGAGCCTCTCTAGGTAATCTTGGTTAAATCATTTCATATCCTTTTTAGGAACCTTTCTAGGTAATCTTGTTTAGAACATATCTCAATGTCTTTAGGTAAGATTCTTCCAATCTTTTCTAAAAAGACATATCTTGCTCTTTCAAAGAGTTTCCTCAGTCAAGTCTTCTCTAAGACAATTCTTCCCGAGCTTTGTTTGAAGCCTAATCTCCATCACATTTGTCAATGATCTACCCTGTTCAGGAAACCTCTTCAGGTAGTCTTATGTAAGACATTACTTCATCTCTCCTCAAATACAATCCGAACTAGGATTCGCAAACATCTCAAAAGGGTTAAACAAATTCAATGGGTGATAAGGAGATAAGACGTTGGAGTTATCATACATACATACTCATGTGCATACACACAACATTTACAGGCGTAAATATTCATACATCTACATTATACAAACAACGGGGTCATGTACATACGCATAATGCATACGCATTTACAAAACAGTCTTCTACACAGGTGAGCTTGCTAGAACTATAGCAAGTGATCTTTTTGGGTTACACAAACTGCGAGTCCTCGCTATGTAAGCCTCAGGCTTTAGCAAAACGATTCCCTTCTTCCACAATCCGGTAAAAGGTAAATTTAGGGGTCTTCCATTATTTAATAACTCTTCGATTTGAAAAGCGTGAAACATGCGTATTCTCACGCCATTCAATCCAAGGTAATTAAATAGGGGCAGCTGTCACACTCCAAAATTTACCCGATCATATCTACGCCGGTCTGAATTTTGTGCATTATGAATGTACCAAAATAGGAGCCATGGGGTTTAACATTTCTATTGTTAAACCCAATCTCTTATAAATAACAAAAAAACCTTTTTTTAGAAAATTGGGGTATGGTTAGTATCAATCTGGGCCCTATCGAGGCTTAGCCCATTTTTGAAATTATTTCTATTCTTTGCCAAAAAAAAGGAAATGGGGTGTGTTTGAGCCAAATCAAGATGTGAACCCAATCAAGGTGTAAGCCCAATAGGATTTTCAGGCCCGTATAGAGTTTCTTTGTTCAATATTTTTTTCTAGTTTTTGTTATTAAATAAATAATAGTTTATCATTCATCTAAGTAGTATTTATTTTCTAATTGAGGTTATTAGTGACTGATTTCAAACCATTCATTAGTATTATAATATAATTATTAGTAATGTTTTTAATTTGTTAAGTTTTGTTTTATTTTCCTAACTTATTTTATTTGGGTTTTATTAAACTGATATTCTCATTTTTAGTTAATTAAGATTATTGGTTAACTAATCAGGCGATATAATAATACGATTTACAGTTTTTTTAATAATAATAATGTGATTAAGGTGCCACTTTATTAATTAATTGGAAAAGGGTTGACCTAAAGTCAACTAGGGTTTTTTGAGCCACTGTTCATCTTCCCCAAGTTCATGGCCGCCGCACCTTTCTCCCAATCAAACACCAAACCCTAATTCGTTCCCTTGCCCAGGCCCATGTATGAACTTCAAATCAGATCTTCAAATCGTAAGAGGAATCAATTAAATCATAAATACAATCAAATCTTTCCCAAACTATTACAAAGAGGATATGAATTAAAACAAAGATTGAGATTCGAAATTTATTACAAGATTGAAATCTGAAAAGAAACTAAAATCAAATCAACATGAATAAGATGAATCTTCATTAAAACACGGGAATCAGTCAACAAGATTAGAAATCAAATGTTTCCTAATTGAATCTCTAATTAACCCTAACTATATAAACAAAAGAAAAATTCAGAAAAGGGGGAAAAAGGAGGAGCTGAGGGGAGAAATCGGAGCCGAGACAGAGACGAAATCGGGAGAGGCCTTCAATCTCCAAACGCGTGCTTTCGAGCCTGCAAACGGAGAAGAAGAAGGATTAGAAAGGAGCTTACACATTACTGATGGTCAAGATCGAAAGGTGAGCTGTGATGCACTTAGCTTTTAGAATTTTGATGCGATAATAGCATCTGCTGTATTCTTTTGTGTGATTCAGGGTAGACCTTGAGCGCCGCCGTACCGGCCGCCGTGTACTCATCAGAGCCACCGTGTGTTCTTGAACACCACCGCAGATGTTCTTGGTCGGCACCGTGTCTTATTCTTGTTTATGCGTTTTTCTGGTTCCTTTTGTTGGTCTCTGAACATAAAATAGTGAAAGAGAAGAAGGAGAGAACCGAAAAAAATATATATTTTGTTTTCTGGTTTGTGAGGCCAAAGAGAGAATAAATAAATTTCATGGGGAAGGGAATTGGTCATTACACACAAACCAATATGTGGGTTGTTGGGAAAAAGCAGAGGAGTAAAGGTTATCTCCCCAGATCAAATAGGCGTGCGACACATGGCCACTCCCCGACCACGTGATTGGTCTATTTTGCGGGTAACGTACATTAACCTTACCACGGTCCCCATCTGATTTTTACATGCAGACCGTTGATGATGACCCAGGCGAATCCCAGCCATCCGTTACGTGTGAGCGAATACCATAAGCCATACACCCTATCCACGCCTAAATAGACGGGCCCCCTATATAAATGGGCCTAACACAATGCTAACCACACACCCCATAATTATTATCTCTTAACAACATACACCCCCTGCGAAAAACTAATTAATTAATTAATTTTTATAATTGTAATAATTTGCTTATTTGTTTTATTTATTTAATTTTCTCCTCGAACCGACTATACCTATTAGTCGCAAGTAGACGAGAAATAATTTTTATTTAATTAATTTGTTTATTAATAATTCAAATAACTCTCGAGTAATTCTCTCCTCGACTAGACTAAAGTTATTAGTCGCATTAGACGAGAGATAAAAAATATATAATTTAAAATACATTTAATTTGCTGCCCGCGACGATCGAATCTATCGATCTGAGTAACCAGCAATGCCCCATTAATCCGTTAACTATACTGATCAAATCTATTGATCATCGCATCTAACGGTGACATATTAAATCAGGATTGTACGCCCAAATTCTAAAACACACTAAACCACGACACTACGGATTTTCATCCTTTTCAATCAGGCAACTCATAATGCCTTTCAAATCAAATTCAAACTACGTTATGCCATTCAAAAAGCCTTCAAACCATATCAATTCAAATTCAAAGGCGTACAACCCTGTGCCCGAACTACGTTGACTCTGATTCTCCATAAGGAGATACGTAGGCACTTGGATAACCAAGGCGAGTCCCCCTCCCTAAAATATCAATTCACTTAAAATCTCAATTTTGCCCTTTTCACTTCTTTAGCTATTATCCTAAATATTTTAGCCATAAGCCTTAACCTTATATACAAACCTTAGGAAAGGGTTGAGGGTGCCTAACACCTTCCCTCGACCTGATTATAATAATCTTACCCGAATCTCTTAACTGCATAGGGTTTCCTATCCGCCCTTCAGAATAGGTGGCGACTCTAAAACCTTTATTTTTAGGGCAGGTTGCTACAACGTCTTCTCAAGATTAAACCACAACTCGGTTTGCTCAAGGAACAAAAATTACAAAACTCTTAATGTGTTTACAAAAATGCTTCTAATAAGTTGTATTACAACTGTGATGTATACACTAAATTAAATCACAAAATAAGAGATAGAAAAATACGATTGTAGTTTAGTGTTCTTTTAGCTTTTGCGTGCGTGAAACTGTTACCCGAATTCTTCAACGAAGACTTCTTTATATAGGAGAATATTTTGATCTGTTGGAAGACAAGCATTCTTATTTTGGAAACTTGATGAAATTTTGATTAATTATATTTCCACAAATGAAGATTATGTCCGATGTAATTAATTTCCAGCCGTTATGAAGTGATCTTGTATTGATGATTGTAACCTTATAGATCTTTTGATCACTGTTAGATTATTATTTGTAACTTGTTGGTGCTTGAAGCGTTTTAAGTATTAGAGTTTACGACTTCTCTTATTTTTCTTCAGAAATTCTTGTTCTTGTGTACTTCTTTCAATGTCTAGAGCTTCTTATTCTTGTAAACTTCTCTCAATGCATCCTTCTGCTTCTGAGAAATCACTGACTAGAACTTCTTATTCTTATAAGTTTCTTTCAATGCAGCCTTCTGCTTATGAGAAATTAATTTTACATTCTTCAGAACTTTTGCAATTTAAACCATACGATTAGAGTGCATATTTTTTCTTATTGAAAATCATGTATTTGTTATCATCAAAACTCTTTCAAAGATGTAGAACTAAACTATGTTCTAACACAAGTATGCCACTAACTCTTTCAAGTGGAAAAGAATCAATCATATCAACCAATATCAAGATATTGGGGGATTACATCCCCACCACAATACTCATTCATGTCTAAACTTTTAAAAGAAATGCCACTAGGGGCAAAAAATTTGAAACAATTGTTTTATCAAAAGAGTTCACAAACATAAGGAGATTTTGAAAAGAGAGGGAACAGTTTTGAAAATTTAAAAAGATGGGAGGAGATGAAGGGACTACCCTAAAGATTAAAGTAAAAGCTAAGGACAAGAAAAATCTAACCAGTAAAAAGCCAACACTTTACATAAAGTCAACGTAAGCATTCCCTTCCTTTTGATTAACCAAACAAGCAAGTGTAATATCAAGAATTAGATTAAATAAGCCTCACATAAATCTTAGACTAAGCAAAGTCTTCAATGAATATAACATCTTTATATGAGTAGCTTGCAATCAAAGGTTAGGAAATGTACCATAAGAACTTAATACATAATTGGCCAGAGTAACAGCTGCATACAGAAGAATTCCCCATGACAATGCCTTGGAGTAAATTCCAAGGACTTCAGAGAAAATATGAAACTCAAAATAACCTGCACACAAAGAAAATCAAATCAATGCCTTAAAGTATAGTAACCAAAGTCTAAGTCCACATTAAGTTTTTTATGGTTCAAGTTGATTATTTATATTTTAAGAACAAAATAAAAATTCCAAATGGATAAAAGAAACAGTGCATAAGCATAAATATATGTCCAAATGGACAAAGGGAAAATGAACATAAACATAAATATGATCATGAATGAGAAATAGTAAAATAAAGCATAAAAAAGTAAGAGGAGCATAAAGTAAAGTTAGAAGTTAGAAGTTAGTTGTTATTGTTAATTGTTAAAATGAATGATCAATAATGATTGACTAATGAACTTAGGTCAAATTTAATGAAAATTCATTGGAGGAGTGATAGAATCAAAGCCTCCTAACAACAAGGTTTCCAATGTCTTGAACTAATTGTCAAATAATCAACCATCCTTAGGCTTGTAAATATAAGTTTAGGCCACAAATGATCATTTTCCAATATGGGACAAGTTTAGCGCTATGTTAAGCAATCGCCAAGTAACTTATATAGAAGTCACCCTACAACGAGGCCGGCCAATAACAATTTATGTGTTTAAGAACAAATTAGAGAAATGATACGCAAATCACTCTCCTAAAATTTACAACACATGTAAAATAACAAATAAAAATAAGAAATGGATTAAGAAGAAGTGGGAGGGGAATGGATTAAAAGTGAAACCAAAACCAAAATTCATAGGAAATCCTTTTGATTATTTATGGGATTTCACCTCAATGATCCATCAGAATAATGATAAAATCATAGCCTCTACACAATGAATTCATCAAGACTTACACCCACAAATAAATAAAAAAGAGATGAAGAAAAGAACCAAAACAACTCAAAAAAGGAAAAAATTGCATTATGCTATCAGGAAACAGATTTCCTAAAACACGGTAACAGATTTCCTGTACAATTTTTTTTTCAAATCTGGCGAAAAACAGTGAGGTAAATCGTTCCCCAAACAGGTTAACCAATTTCCCGTGTAAAATTTTCAAAAAAACAGCATCTAAAGGGAAAAAACTTGATCAAACATTTTATTAAACACATTATGATCTTGGTTGCACTTGAGCACGAAAATTCTATTAAATTATGAGCAAATAACACCAATCGAATCACAAAAACAATAGCTCAAAGAATCCAACTACCAAAATCAACAAGAAATCACGGTGTGAGAGATGAAAATAAGTTTACCAAATGTGGATCTAGAAATTCACCAATCAACTTCAAAACTTGCTTCAAATTAACTCCAAGTATCGATCTCCTAAGCTTTGATTTAAAGAAATAATGAAGAGAAAGTGTTTGGATGAAGGTATAGCTCAAAGATTACTAACTTTTTGAAATGGAACTTTGAGTGAATTTGGGTAGATGAAAAGAGTTGAGAGAATATTTTGCAGGGTCAATTTTGCTATCAAAAGCTTGTTTAATGAATGAAATAAGGGTCCTATTTATAGAATTTAGGCTTAGGATTAGAGGTGGTTTGGAGTTTGGTTTGGAACCCAAATTATGTAATTGCAAGCTTCTCAAGAATATTTGGTCTTGATGAAGACAATGTGGACATCAAGCTTTCATAAAGGATGTGCAAAAAGTATTTCAAATCTTAAAGCAAGTATACATCATTTCAAAGTCTTGAAAAAATTGTGAAGATTCAAAATCGAGCTAAAGCATCAAAGGTATAAACAATACTCACTTTGATATATAATTGTTCACAAATATGTTTTAATGCATATCATAAACATACTACAAGTTTCATACATTAAAATTTCATTTAAAACCTTGTTTCAAAAGTAAAATCTCAAATAAAGGTTTTAGGAACCGGGTTGTCCCTATGTGGGAACCGGGTTCCAACATTCATCTTTTCTTCAATTCTGTCTTTTAGTACTAGGAACCGGGTTGTCCCTAGGTGGGAACCGGTTTCCAAGTTCAAAATTTCAAATTTCTGTTGTAACGTTTAACAGGAACCGGGTTGTCCCAGGCAGGAACCGGTTCCTACTGAACCAGTATGTTTTTCCATTACATGTTTTCATTCAAACGAATTTGTGTTCTTTCCACTTGATCATTACATTGCTTCATGGAAAAATAACCTTTCAAAAAGGTGTTTAACACATTATATATACTACATCTTTCATAATCATTAAACACCTTCTTCATTAACAATTCATAAACTTATATTCTTCATCTTTCATTATTTTCAAGTGTTCATCAAATCAGAATTTTCTAGTGAAACTTTTTATACACATTTTCATTGAGAAATCATTCAAAGTTTCATGCATACATTGTGAACACTTATATTCTTTTTGAGAATTGTTTACTTGAAGAAGAAGATCAATCCAAGATTGATATTGCTCTCCATAATTCATCTAAAAACTCTTGTATAAATTCAAAGAATATTTTTCCTTACTATCCAGGATTGTTGGAAGTAAGTGGTGTGTTTGAAGAGGATTATTCTTCATTCACATTAGTGTTTATTGATCTTAAAGGTATTAAGAACCTTTGATCACCCTATAGGTTAGATAGTAGGCATAGGCTTGTACAATCATTCTAACTATAGTGAAATCTCTTTCGTGTTTGAAAGGGGACTGGAGTACTCTCGGATTGTGAGGGGAACCAGTATATATCATTGTGTTCTTTTTCTATCCACTTTTACCGCTTTCATCACCATTACCAAGAAAAAGATAAGAACCATCCAAAACCTTCAAACACTTAACCAAAAATTGTTAAAAGTATTCTCATTAAACCAATTAAGTTTTGAAAACCTAATTCACCCCCCTCTTAGGCATATCTGATACTTACATTTGGCATCAGAGCAAGTTATAGGTAACTTGTTCCTAAAGATCCAGAATGGCTTCCGCAAATTCGGTTTTCAAAGATGGGTGTTCTAACAACAAGCCTCCATTGTGTTTTTCAAAGATGGTTCATCCATACTAAGAGCACTTTGAAGGAGGGTTCTTGCTGACAAAAAGGCGATCAACCTTCTTCAAAGTGCTCTTAGTATGGATGAATTTTTCTGAGTATCGGCATGTACAACGGTAAAGGAAATACGGGATACTCTTGTAGAAACTCATGAAGGTACCACTGAAGTTAAAAGATCAAGATTGAATACTCTAAGTCAAGAGTACGAACTATTCAGAATGAAGCCCGGAGAAACTATTCTCGATTTGCAAAAACAATTCGTACATTTGACAAATCACTTGAAGGCACTTGGTAAGACCCTTACTACCGAAGAACTTAATCTTAAAGTGCTCAGATCTTTGACAAGGGAGTGCAACCAAAAGTGACGGCGATATCCGAAAAGAAAAATCTGTCAAAATTGACTTCCGCAACATTAGTTGGAAAGCTTCAAGAATATGAGACGGAACTTGGAAGATTGGAAAAACATGAGAACTTAGAGAAGAAATCCAAAGGCATTGCATTAAAGGTAGATTCAAAAGAAAGCCAAATGAAAGATGCATCGGATGAAGATGAAAACTTCTTGCTTCTTGTAAAAAGGTTAGGCAAATTTTTTGGTCATAAAAATAATATTGATAATGCTAACTATGTTAAAAGAAAGAAGTTCTCAAAGCATAAGGATAAAGAAGCATCCACTTCATCACAAGAAGTCACATGCTATGAATGTGGGAAACAAGGACACATAAAGCCGAAATGTCAAAAACTGTCTAAGAAGAATAGATTCAAAGGCAAAAAGGAGTTCAAAAATAAAAAGGCCTACATAGCATGGGAAGATAATGAAGTAAGTTCCTCATCGGACTCCGATAGTGACGAAAGTGCAAACCTAGCACTAATGGCATCTCACCACTCAGACGATGAAGAAGGCGAGGTTAGTTATGATGATTCTGTTTTTGATAATGGTGCATGTCATACCCTAATTTTTGACCCCCCTGAGATGACATATCCTCAGGATTTTTCATCAGGTCAAGACAAGTACCCAGAGCAGTCATTTCTCCATCTTATACCTAATCGAGGATGCTCAAAGACAAGAAAGCTCAGGCAAAGGATCAATCAATACAAAGACTAGTCTCTAATACAATCATGGGGCTCAAAAACTTCACTTTTCTCATCTATGATTGATTAGACATTCAGTCATATGAGTACAGGTTTACTCAGGTCACCAGACTAGGGTTTTGAGCCTATCAAGGACTGAAATCAGGGATCACATTTGGGAAACCCTAAAAAACCTCAGAGGGTCATTCAAAGACATCAATCATCTTCAAATAACTCATATTACAAGATCTACTGGACATCACACTTCAATTCAAAGTCTACAGTCATTACTTTCACATGGTCGACAAATTAGGGTTTTGACCTAATTCACCAAGATAGTTGACTTCTGATCAGGGCATGAATCCAAAACTCAAGACATGATTCAAGGATCTCTACTACCTCCATATAATCCATTTACATCATTCATTTGAGGATAAGATCTTGTTTCTACACAAAAGTCCAAAAATTCACTTTGTCAGGAAAAAGTCAACTGTGAAGGATCATCATTGACTTTTAAGGTTTTTGGTCAAAAAATGACTTTCAAAGATCAATATCATCAATATATGGATGTCAAAGTCATTTGGCCAAAGAAATTCAAAGAAATTCATCAAGGAGCGAAAAGTCGGGAATTAGGGTTTTTGAGGGCATGGTGAGATCTCAAAATTTCACCTACACAACTCAAAAAACTTCCAACATGAAAGTTGTAGATCTTGCAAAATAAAACAACATCTTACAAAGGAACTTTTTTCAAAAGATCAACCATTTATGAAGTTTTGGAAATTTTGAAGTTTAGGTCATAAACACTTAGAAATTTTTCTAAGTGTTTTAACCTAGTTTTCATCCAACTTTGGGCTCATTTTTCACAAATTTCCCAAATGATTCTGAAGAAGACATAAACTAATGATTTGAAGTAGATGTTTAGGGCTTTCCAAATTGTGTTCAACCTTCTCAAAATTCAAATTGAGCTAAGAGTTATGCTTGTTCAAAGTTGGCCTCATGGAGTGAAATTATAGGTCATGCCAAGTTTTGAAACTTGCAATTTTATGCAATTGCCTACACCAATTGGTACCTCTAAACTTCAGAAACAATATAGAGGATAGGAGAGGATCAAATGCATCATTGCAAAGAGATTGAAGAATATTCAAAAATTCAATGCCATGTGATTAAGTAATCATTACAAAATGGAATATTGGTGAATCATCAAAGAATCTTCCCCCAAGCCAATTAGAGGCTTCTCTGCATCAGAATGGTTCCCTCAGATCACACAAAATCGATGGCTAGGGGATTGATCAAATGGAATCAAAATTTGTCATCATTGCACTTTGGCTAGAATGGTTCCTTCATAACCAAGAAACCAAATCAACCTCACTAAGCAAGCTCTCCACAGCCAATTGATCTGCATTCATTTGCCTATAAATAGGAGGGCATACTTCAGTAGAAAAACACACCAAAGCAACAGAATTCTTGCTTTCTCTCTTCTTTCTCCATACTTAAGGTTTTCAAAGGTTCTTTGGCAAGAAGACTCGGATTCTTCAAACCAAAGCTCTTCCTTTGGAATTAAGTATTCAAACACATTAGGGGAGTCATTTAGAGGTGATCCAGACCTCTGAAACACTTCTGGAAGTGAGGAATCATCATCTTCATCACTCACTTGGAGCTGTTGCAGTTGGGGTCGAGCAAGAGGTTCTGGGTACTTTCAGTCCAACCTAAGCATCTCAACACCTTCAAGGAGGATCACTGAAGCTATCTGGATCGCTGCAACAACTCTGCAACACACTTTGATCAGAGCCCGATCTCCATTTTTCAGGTAAGTTTCCAAAGCTTCAAACTCTATGATTCACGCATGATAAGTTTAAAATGAAGTTACCAGTTGGTTTCTGCACCTTCATAGATCATTAGCCCTCAATCAATTGCATCAAAGCATACATATATAGCATTTCATGTTTAATTTCAGTTTTAGGGTTCTTAGTGTTCATGCTTGCGAATTTTATGTTACGCTTAGAATAAATGAAATTAAAAGACACCATCATAATCCTCGTCCAAAAACGAGCAAAATCCATGTTTACATCTTTAAGTTTGGTTGAGAAACGAAGGAGATAGCAAATTCAAAAAAATCTGAAGCTGAAGGTTGAAGATGAAGATGGTGGCGCCATTTTTCAAATTTCCTGGGTTTTAGTTTATTTTATTTTGAATAGAAGGCGTTTTATAAACGAATGAATAACTTGCCCTAGTGGCCACACATGCGCTCTTAGTCTCCTCATGCCTCAAGTCTGGGGTTCGAATCCCCCTCGCCCCAGACTTTTTGTTTCTTTTATTTTTCCATGATTTTACCACTTGTTTGGAAATATAATGAACTGAATGCATATCACAAACACCATACGCGCGCTGGCCCAGTGGTATAGTTTTGAGTGTATAACCTAAAGGGCGTGAGTTCAAACCTTAGTGAAGACATTTCCATATTTTTTACCACTTTTCACACTTATTTTCTTCACAACTTCACCCAATTATTTAACCTATCAAATTAAATCATTTTCACTTCATTTTTCACACACTTTTTATTTAACATATCTATTTTGTGAATAATCAAAAAAATCATAAAAATATTATTTATTTCACATATTTTTATTAGGTTTAAAATAGTATGTTTTAGGTATTTTCTTAAATATTTTAATACATATTTTCATTTTGTTTTAACCTAATCATTTTGTAAATAAAGTTTATGATAAAACCCTAATTGTTTAGGTCTTAATTAAGTAAAAATCTTTATTTTTACTTTGATTAAGTTGACTTTTGTCAATTCTCAAAGCTGTTTTCAATCTCTGATTAAATCAAACGATTAAGGTTTTCAAACAACAAAACCTTATATCATTTCAAATCATTTCCAACATTCTTTATCACCAGTACTGTAAAGTACTGGGCCTCTAATAGAGTGTAAGTCCCAAACATCTTCTCTTCTTAGCTTGTTTTCAAAACTGTATTTTCAAAATCTTCTTTCTATTTTCAAAACATTCCTCTGGTATTTGAAGGGCATTATTCCCGGTGAAACTCTTCAGATACCTATGTGACCTTTGTCCATCTTCACTTCTTCTGTTTTCAAAAACCATTAACTGTTTATCATATATATATATTCAACTGTTATCAACAAAACAACAAAAATACTGTTGAGGCTCTGTACATACTTCTTCAATGGCCTCCACTCCATCCAGGTTAGGCTTTACAAGCTTTCAATTTACAGTCTTTGTTTAAATTACTGTCAAATATAAACTGTGCATATATTAGTTTAGAACTGCGTTTGAGTATAAACCTTAGGACAGTTAAACTATATATATATATATTATAGGAATATGACCTAGGATTGAGAATGTCTTCCCGGTGAAGGCTCTTTCCTAATCAGAGATCTGTAGTTCAAACCCCCAAGATGAATTATTCCCGGTGAAACATCTTGGCAAAAACCTTAGAATCCAAATAATAGGGCACATCCACCCAAAGAGGAATTATTCCCGGTGAAACCTCTTACCCATTTGCTTAGAGCCAAAATAAGTTCAAAACTACATAGCTTTCTCTTGTGCTATAACAAGGACCCTCGATTAGCCTCCTCTTGGGCTTTGTACAAGGACCCACAGGCTTCTTAAAAGCATTTCCAGCTTCCTCTTGAGCTTGTATACAAGGACCCATCAGGTTTCTTATAAACATAGGAACAGGTCTTTAGTTACCTTTTAGCCTACCCTGGTGAGTTTCTTCCACTTTAAACCAGACTTGAAACAAGCTAAGTTTGTCTCAATTTCACGTTGAGTACATTTTTGGAATGAGAGACATGGACAGTCTCTGTCACCCCTATCTTCATCAATCTTCCTTAGCAGAGTCTAGGATCCATGTTTGGTCACCCTCAGCATTGAGTCAGCCTTCATCTTGGGCTTTAAACAAGAAGTCTCACTAGATAATCTTTCTGCCATCCCTTTCATCCCTTAATGGTTAATGGAGTGCTACCCAAATCAATCACTTTAACAAAATCCCTGGAAAGGGTTAGCCTCCAAAGTCAATTAAAATCAATCATTCATTTCAACAAAACCCCTGGAAAGGGTTAGCCTCCAAAGTCAATTAAAATGTCAAAAAAAATAAAGATTCATTTCTCTTAGGAGATAATTTCCCCAAAAGAGTCCAAACCCCTGGAAAGGGTCCGCCTCCAAAAAACATGATAAAGTCAGTCTTTTAACAGACAAATTCACCAGCTGAGTCAAATCCATGGAAAGGGTTAGCTTCCAAAGAAAAAACAGTCTTTTAATAAATAAAACCTCCTCAGTAGAGTCAAAACCAACAAAAACAGTTAGCCTCAACCTTGGGCTTCATACAAGGCACCCAAACAATAAAACTCCCCTGTCAAGAGTCAGCCTCAACCTTGGGCATTGTACAAGGCAGATAATGGAGTCTCCCCAGTGAGTCCTTCATCACTCAGTAGCCACAACTTTGGGCTTTGTACAAGGCAGATAAGCCATATCTTTCATGTGTCAAAGATTCCTAACACTTAGGATCTTTCCCCATACAGTCATCCATACTTAATTCATTTAAGAGTCCGCCACAACCTTGGGCTTTGTACAAGGCAGAAAATAGTATTTTTCCCTAGCTAGAGTCAGCCACAACCTTGGGCTTTGTACAAGGCACATAAAATAGAGTCATTCATTCAATTATCCTCAACAGTTAGCCACAACCTTGGGCTTTGTACAAGGCACACAAATAGAGTCTCCCTAAGTAGAGTCAGCCTCAATTCTGGGCTTTGTACAGAACACAAAAATACCCTGTAATTAATCCCCAGTGGAGTCATCTCCCAGAGTCAATAATTAATTAATCAATCAAAAAAGCCTCAAGCTTGGGCCTCATACAAGCCAGCTAAAGTCAAATCTTTTATACAGTAGATAGACATAGCTTATCTCTATAGAGAGATATTTTTACTACTCTACCACATTCAAACAAACAAACATTTCAATTTCAATTTCAATCAAAGTCTCCCATTTAGGACTCTGAAAGACATGCTCTGGCACATCCCCAGACTTGTACACTTTCCCTAATTTGGACGAGCAACTTTCTTTCATTTAAGAGGCATCTGACTGGCATACTTGCACACACAAGTAAGGTCCCCCTCTTGAATGAAATGAATTCAGTTATTCTGTCACTCCTTTAAATGTTTGTGGTAGAATAGTACAAATACCTCTCTGTAGAGATAATTTCATGTCTCTTTACTGTAAACAGAGATTTAATTCCAAGCTTCAACCTTGAGCTTCAAGCAAGGCACCAAAAACAATTAATTTCCCTAGTTAGTTCCCCGAACTACATTAAGCTCTGACTTCCACTAGGGATATGTAGGCATGAGGTTCACAAGGAATCTCAGCGAGCTAATAAAATACCAAAAATAGTCAGTCTGTCTATCCGTCTGTCTTTCTTTAAACAATTCAATTCCTTCTCCTAACACAAAGGAGAAACTTTCCCAATCATTAGCAGCAAACACAATCACAATGACACAGAGAAGGTTCCTGTAGAGTACTAAATATATGTAGGGTGTTTAAACACTTCCCTATGTATAACCGACCCCCCGGACTCCAGAATTTCTAGTCTAGGTGTAAATCCCCACACTTAGCAAACTCCTAGGGTTTAGTTGAGATCTTTTTTCCCCTTTCCTACTCGTAGGACAAATAAGAAAGTTCGTGTGATATCGTAGGAAGAACTGAAATAAAATTCATCCCACCACGGGCGCATTCTCCTTCCAAACTTCGCGTGAAGGGTCTAGCGTGCCGTCCTCCCAAGTGAAACGGGGAGGTAAAGAAAACAACACCACAAAAAAAATGGCGACTCTGCTGGGGATATAAGTGTTAAAAACCTTGGTTTTTCATCCAAACCAATGGTTGACCTGTTGCTGGTCCAGCCCCAATGAGGAATTAGGGATGCCAAATTCCCCCTCAAACAAGAGAGGTCCTGCCTAACCTCTGTGTCATATCATGTGTTTGCTGCATATATATTTGTTTATTTTGTTTATTCTGTATCGGGAAAGGGCTTGATTCCCCCTTGTGGTGAGAAATCCTATACCCGGATTTGAGTGCAACATAAGATAGGATGGAGGATGTCTTCCCGGTGAAGGCCCTCTAATCTTGGTTTCCAATTCTACTCTTGGGATTTGCCTGGCTGGTTGTGATTAACTGCGCCACTGCATTCCGAGACTGATTTGTACCAGGAGGACCTAGAAACACATTAACCCCACTTAAAGCCTTTTTTAGGACGTAGAGCGGTGATTACGGAAGTAATTGTCACGCAGATACTACACTCAGAGAAAACTCTCTTATAGATACCAGTCAACGTATCTTTAAGGTTGAGCAAAAACTCTGAGACCCCTAGAACCCGTTCTACAGGTACAAAAATCCTTAACCTTAGTTTACCATTGGGGCGGGGATTGCGTTTGAACTTCATGACCACTATACCCTTCAACGCCATGTTTGTTTAAAATTCTTGTGTGTGCATTCATGCATTCATGCATCATTCATTAATAAACAACTAAAAACAAAAAGAGTCTTTTTCGAGTCGTTTTTCAAGGAAACTAAATAACGAACGTTTTGAACTTCATAGAAAGAGAGAAACGGAGAAAGGACTTAAGGATCTATACCATGGATTATGGGAGAAAGAGAGCTAGGAAATACACCTTCAAGATTCCCCAGGTCGAGGAACTGGGAAAGCTCGGAAAACTGGTGGTCAACCCCCAGGCTTTCAAGGAGAAGTATGGAAAACTTCTGCCTTTGATTAATACCAACATTGTGGATGGGATCCTTCCCACTTTGGTACAATTTTACGATCCAACGTATCACTGCTTCACCTTTCCAGATTATCAGCTCATGCCTACGTTAGAGGAGTACTCTCGTCTGATTGGAATACCCGTGTACGCGCAAGATCCGTACTCCGGTTTGGAAAAGAATCCTGACGACATTATCATTGCTGCAACTACTCCTTTGAACGTAGTCGACATCAGAACTCATATGGTGAGTAGAGGAGGAATTCAAGGATTGCCCTCCAAATTCCTGTTTGATCAAGCTCGGTACTTCGTCAGCATCCAAGATATGAGCGCTTTTGAGGAAGTCTTGGCTTTGCTTATTTACGGATTGTTTTTGTTCCCTAACATTAACGATTTCGTCGACATCAACGCAATTAAGATCCTCTTAATTGGAAATCCAGTTCCAACCTTGCTTGCGGATGCTTATCACTCTGTGCATTCAAGAAACCTGCAGCGAGGAGGATTAATCGCATGCTGCGTACCGCTGTTATACGAATGGTTCGTTTCGCACCTACCGAAGTCTAGCACTTTCTGGAACATGAGGGATGGCCTTTACTGGTCACAGAAAATCATGTCTCTCACTCATACAGACATTGATTGGTGTAGTCCTGACAACGACGAAACCAAGATCATTTTCAGTTGCGGAAGTTTCCCCAACATACCCCTTATTGGAACTAAGGGAGGAATTAGTTACAATCCAGCTTTAGCCCGTCGTCAATACGGCTATCCTATGAAAAACATTCCAAGTAATATCCAATTGGAGGGTCTGTTCTTTAAAAACATCGACGATCATGGCAACATGCTGAAGAAGGAAATTGTCCAAGCCTGGCGTCTTGTTCACAGTAAAGGGAGAAGATTGTTAGGAAAACATCTTTGCATCTCCCTGGATCCTTACCTTCAATGGGTACGCGTCAGAGCATTCAAGCTCAGGATGCCATATCAACATCAAGAACCTATTCCCTTAAGGGAACCAATTTACCTTTTCTCCACCGATGTTGAAAAACTGCAAGCGGCATTAAACAAGGTATGCCAAGAAAGGAATGCTTGGAGGAACAAGTACCGAATTGTCAACACAGAAAATGTTGAAATTCAAAACATCCTAAGAAGGAAGGATGAGTTACTTGAAGAACTCGATCGACAAGTGACACAAACGTCACTTTCTCATCATATCCCTCCTGCTTCCTGGATCATCGATCAGCTCACATCAGAGAACGCTCAGCTCAAGAAACAGAAGAAGATGTTAGAACGTGAAGTCGGCTCTTCATCAAAGTTTTAGAGTCCTTTCTCCCAGTTCTCTGTATTTCCATTTTCAAAGTGTGTAAAAACGGCGTTTTCGCTTAATTAATAAAAGTTTGATGTTTCATAACGTAATTATGGTGTTTCCTTGAAAAATAATAACTTAATTGCATATCATACATCGCTTTAGTCGTACGCACTGACACGAGAATTGTCGCGGATCTAATAGTCACTTTCCTTTCTCCAGAAAGAGAGGAGGAGAAGGAGGTGAACCAAGACTTTCAAGCTGTCTCATCCATACAACACTCGTTCAAGTCGCAAGAAAAGAATGGAAAACTTTGAGCAAGAGAATGAAGAACTCAGGGAAGAGATTAATACTCTCAAAGGTACTGTTGAAAGGCTCAATAGTATGGTAGAAGCCCTGGTAGTTGCGCAGAATCGACCAACGCCAGAAGAACCACAAAGGACTGTGGTTTCCGAGATTGTTTCTACTCCTATTCCTCAGTATACCATGCCGCCTGATCGACCTTGGGGCATGCCGTATAACTTTACTCCAGAAGGGTACATACCTCCAGCTTCTGAAGCTCCAAAAGTCACCATGGATATGCGTCCACCGGAGGGTTACAAACCTCTGGAAATTGAAGTTCCAAGAGCAACGGCAATGGGTTTC